>NC_039367.1:152371881-152501794 GCF_003573695.1 Papaver somniferum | reverse complement strand
TGTAAAACAACGACACCCCGCTGCTGCTGTTGACGCTGCAGAAAATAAGACTGCTCTGAGCAGTCTGTTCTTCGTGTTCTTCAGAAGCTTTAATGGCAGCAGCAGCAGCAGCAATAACTCTCTGTAATCGCTTCTCCTCGGCTCTCCTGGACTCTAAACTCTCTCCTCAAGGTTTCTAACTCCTCTTATGACTTGAAACAACTCTTATATATCCCACAGACCCCAAATATCTCGTATAAATTCCGACTTTTTCTTTCTTTTTCTTCTCTGCGCTGTTGAGAGAATAATCGCTTCTGTTGAGCTTTTTCACGTGTTGTTAGCTATAAAATAGCTACCAAACTCTTCCCTAGACTTGAATAAGACCGTGTACATGTTAATCCAGCGTCAAAGTCCTCCAGAAATCTCTCAAAAATCTCCTGAACTCGAAACAGAACACGTCTCTCTGTTGAGACTTTGAAACTCTCTCTCGGCCATTCCAGCCCAATTGGTTGGGTCCAATTGATTGTATCAGGCCTGTTTAGTCATGAAGAGTCCATACGTACCAAATACAGCAATTGAATCTCCTAAAATCACGTCCAAAATTCGATCTTCAAATCTGCCAGACGCTGCATGCATTTTCCCGCCATTTTTTTTAATTCAAAACGTGAAGAAGGTGGGTGCCCTTATCCTGTGCTGTTCTCCCTTTAGCAGCTGCCTGGAAATAGGTCCCCCCTTAGTAATTAGGTTACCCCTTATCCAAAATCAAGTGTCCGTATAGCAAGTGTTCTCTGGGGCATTTTTCGCACTTTTTCGGGGTTCCTCCGGGGTATTTCTGGGGTACTTCCGGTACACTTCTGGGGCGCTTCCGGTACTCTATCAACGGAGGTCCAAACGCCGCATTTTCAGCCAATTTCGCCGCAAATCCTTATTCTTCTAAAAACACCTACAAATAAATAAAATAACCAAATAAGTACAAAATTGAGTACTAACAATATATACAAATGAGCTATATTAGACACATAAATGCGTCTATCAATCATTCGGATTCGATCAGTTCGGACACGTTCGCGAATCATTCGAGAATGATAGGGAGAATTACTAACTAGGATCTGTGGTTCGTGGGTCGATTTTGATTTTATGTTAATTAATTTATTATTTATTTGGAGCTTGCTACCGATTTGATATGGTGAGAGAGGTGATAATGGGTAACAAAGCCAAGAGACATGGGAGCAATGATACCAGAAAGAGTAACAAGTGTAGTAGTAGTGGCAACTCAAAACTTGTTATTGGTAGTAATACTAGCAGCAGCAAAAGGGAGGAGGAACATGAAATTATAGGACAGAGGAAGAATAAGAAGATGAAGATGGATAACAATGGGAAGGCCATGGGAAAGTGTAGTGACGACAAGGTTAAGGACGGCAGCAGCAGTATTTTCGATCACTATAGAATACTGCTTGAGATATTGAGCCGTCTCCCAATCAAATCACTCATGCCTTTCAAGTGTGTAAGCAAACATTGGCAGTTCTCAATTTGCCAAGATCAAGGTTTGATTGATTTACACTTCAGTCGATCAAAGCAACATTGTCAAGATCTCTTTATTCTTGTTCCACGTTATACCAAGGTTGATCCCTCTGATAGAAGAAAGATTTACGCAGGGCGCAGGAGTACAAATAGGCATGTAAATACGGGGGGAATATAAGTATAACCAGTCTTTTTTGCTAGCCAATTTGTTTGAAAGTGGAACATTGCATGCCAATAGAACTACTGTTTCAAAATCAGAGAACCATTCATTTCGTTATGATGAGATTCTTAAACCTGTTAATGGATTGATTTGTTTTGCTAACCATAGTTTAGCTGCTGTTCGCATACTGAATCCGAGTACTAGAGAATTAACACCATGGATAGCTACATCACTTCGTGAAAACAAAAAGTACAATTTCATTGCAGATCATGCTTGTGGTATATTGTTACCAACCTATTTCTTTGGATTTGATCCAGCCACCAAACAACACAAAGTTGTGTGCGCTTGGAGGGTACGTGGACAGGTGGTACGCAATTCTAATGTCGTAAAATAGGTCAAGACATCCGGTGGGACGACTTTTGTGAGGTCTTTACCGTAGGAGAGAACACTTGGAGATACGTCGACGAAAAAATACCATATTCATATGATGTAAAAGTTTCAGTTTACTCAAATGGTTTTATATATTGGGGTAAGCAATTCATTGGCGTCCCCGAAAAAATAAATGCATTTGATGTTGGACAAGAGAAATTCAAAGTGATTCAGGTTCCTCAAGATATCAGAGACAAATGTAAGAACCCACCAGGAGGCTATTGGTGTGGTCCTTTCGATGGTTTAATAGAAGTGGGTGGGCATTTAGCTTTACTTCAAAGATGGACTGGTAATGTTGTGAAGCTATGGATTTGTGGTGATGATACTTCTACTGGCAACTACAGCAAGTGGACTGAAATTACCATGAAGTTACCTTTTCAGTGGGGCAGGCATGGTAGATTCCCTTACTTCCATGGTGTTGCAGGAGAAGACCGGATCATTATAGAATCCTACCCAGCTGTGACTAGAGATATAAAGAAAGTCTCTTTATATTCTTATGATTTGAAAGAGAAGACGTCAACAAAAATGCCTAAAAGTGGTGTGGTTACGGAATTGGTTTCTGCTTCCTTATATTCGAAACTAGCTTCTGTTTCCTTGATCAGATCTTTTGCATCAAGCCTTTGGCCCGTTGGAAAGTGCTGATTCAGACACAACCAAGAAGTGAGTAATTCCTTAAATGTGCTTCATATATGGTGAGTGTTTGCATGTTGCAAATATAAAAAGCTGCCTGAAGTTTTTGTTTTCCTCAATTCAGTAAATATTAATTCCTTAAATGTTTGCATGTTGCAAGTAAAGGTTGGAAAGGCAAGTAGCCCAACAACAAATGTGCCTCAAAACGCTGCAGAAGGCTCCGGAGAGTGAGAAGGTTAGCAACGTTGCTCATACTCACGCTATCTGTTGTTGGTGCAAAGTTTTGATAAATCGTTACATATCTTCTTTCTTTAATCATATTCTTATAGTGTATGTTGGTTTATATACGTTTAAGCTGTTCTGCATGGTTTGATTAGATTGGTTTATCGGTTTTTGATTCCACAGGTGATTACTGAGGATTCTAATTAAATTATGATTGGTCAGAATATACCATACCATGGCAAAACATGAGAAGGAGAATAAAAAGAATACTTAGGTTGCCAAACGCTGCCGGATGGATAAATGATGTTTTATGCTTTTAGCTTTGCATGGTGATAGGTGGATGGGTGTAATAGTAAGTAAATGAATTGTCGGATGATCCTAATGGAGGTATTTTGGGTGATATTATGTTTTCTCTTATTTGTATTTTTCCTGCGCAACGTATGCTTTTAACTCTTCTTATGGATCCAAATTGTTTCTGAAAGTTAAAGATGCCAAAACTCATTTTGCTTTCCTGTGTTATGAAGGCTTTGCTCCATTTCGCTCTGCGAACATCTACATTTTTGGCAAGTCGGCGTCAATTGCTGGTGAAATGCGACCCACTGCTCGGGAGTGGCCACTTCTTTACAATGTCGGTCTAGGAAAAAAAAAACTCACCAAGTTTGACCAGTTAGAATGAAATTATGGTTAAAAATTGTACCGCCGAAAGAATTGAGAAGAAATTTGAAAAAAAAAATGGAATAACATCAACTATAAAAAAAAATGAAAGAAATTTGAAATTGAGCTGCTTGCATCAAAATTAAAGAGTTATTAACAAAGATTCAAAATCTTATTTTGTTGGAACTGTTTGTATGCTGAGAGAAACAAAGAAAATGCAGAACATTGCAAATATTACGAGACTAAAATACTGATACAACAGAGTATATGTAGGAAGCTCTTTTATAATATTTCTTGTTGTTTTTGCTTCAAGGGGTAATATAATAACTTTGAAGGGAAAATTCAAAAGTTTTCACAAACACAGATTGGAATTGGAACTTTTCATGATAACTTGCAAACAAACTTAGAACTGCAGGCACAGAAGAAGGTGCGACACAACTAGCAACTAAATAAGTTAACACAAAGGACAGACGCTATGACATGGTAACCGAACACATCTTTTCAAAATGTTGCAAATTGGAATCCAACTGACCTAGAGTTGAACAGTATGAAAACTGATACAACTGAGAATCAGCAAATTATTTTGAAGTACTGTGTGGTAAGGTGTCCTTTTCAGACATGATAACCAGTTATATTAAATCCTCTTCCTGCAAGCTGGCAATCACAATATACATTCCAGAAAGCAACAACACGGGCTTCCTCAACCTACACCTCCTGCCTCTTCTTTCACAGCTACTTCGATGAATCAAAATCTTTCCAGAAAGAGTCGGTATGACTAGGAATGCTGTTGAAAATAATTTAGCATGACCCGGTTAGTATGGAACTCCCAGATTACAATTGCAGCAAGAAATTCAAATTTGATGAGGAAGAAAGAGATTGTATTATCAATAGTCAGTAGCCTCATCAACTAAAACCGAAACACATATCCAAAGGTACGGCACCTAGATACTGCACTGCAGTGAATTATCCAATTAATGGCTGCAGTCTGCAGGCTCATTCCAGCAATTTCTCAACAGGAGACATGAATCTTGCAAAATCAAGTATACGACCTTTTGACTCGAGGTCTTCATGTGCAGTTAAGTAACAAGACCGGGTTATGGGGAAAGATTGCAATGGCTCTCTCAGTTCATCAAGTAAAGAAAATTGATGATGATGCAAATAAAATCACTGGATGTAACAACTTAAGCTACAAGTTCGCAATGAATTTTATTTTTTTATCAAATGTAAACAAACACATCCTATCATGTAGCTGATTTAAGCTATTAAACAGTACAGAAACTGATACAACCGAGGATGTAGGCATGAAATGTGTGGAAATTTACAACTACAAGAAAATTCATCCATCCGTAAGCAGATGGCAAAATCCTTGTTGGCAACAGAATCATTGTCCTGCATCCTGGTTGTAGTTTGTGTTAAGGTATTTTGAAACATAAATCATGATCACTATAACACAGAACTCTGCCTATGTGACTCTATTTTTCCTGCGAAACTAATTAAATAATGGCAAACTTTAACAGACTCCACTCCCTACTCAAAACTACCAAATCTATGATATGAAGGTGATTGCACATTAACAGGACATGTGGGGGTTCAAATTTGGGTCCCAAATTATTCGTTGATTATGCTAAGTAAGATCAGAATCAACCTCCTCATACTGCTGGGAAACCCGAAACCCTCACTTCCCATGGTCTTGCTTCTGTATACGAACAGAACAGAATAGCAAAGTATGTGTCACATCCTCCAATTGCAATTAGATCAAGTAGCAACAGAATTACACATTCACAAAACAATACAACTTAGCTAAAAACAACACAAAACAATAAAAGAAAATTGCCATAAAGTTGAGACAGGTTGCGTAAAAACAGACTAAGAGTAAGCTCTGTATAATCCTCGTTAAGATAATGTGAAAAGGTTTATGCAATCTCAAGTTGAAAACCACATAAATCTATATAATAACATGAATATTACTTCAGAAGCTCAGAGAAGATTACCATTTAATAAGTGCATCCAGGGATCTCATCTTGTTAGCTGCTTTGTCGACCAATCATGGGTTTCTGTCTCCTCAATTTCAGCTGACTCCATTACTTTTATATCTTGTTCTCCTAATTCTTTCAAAGAAACTAAGGTGTTCTTGTGAGAGTATATTTGACAAAACGGACGAAAATCCAAAAGCTTTTTCATGGTTGAATCTGTTGCATCATAAATGTCAAGAGGCTAATGGTTCTTTTCCAGGACAAAAGAACAGTTTACTCCAAGCCAATGGCTCGTGTTCCACCTGATCTTTCATGTCACCAATATCCTCTTTCTCGTTTAGCAGCCATATGTCAGAATGTATGTCTGACATGAAGTAATAGATGGAACAATATAAAACCCCGCCCAACTGACCTATAAAATAATTAAGACGCATACCCTCCTCCGGCTTTGGTGGCGCAGGAGGTGGTGAAAGACATTGACGAAACTTTTCCTCGGTCAAATCGAAAACCAAAACCCTTCCTTTTTCATCATTTTCCTTCCAGTGAAGAGCTCCATTTGCATAAACACCAGTTTCATTATAACATAATCGAAACGGAAACCCCGACCTCCAAACATTTCTCCACCCTTTGCCGCTGCCAAGAGTATATACCGCAACCTCTATAAAACTAGGTTCTCTCCTTAATTTATACAATACAACAACCTTATACTGATTAGTTAAAGGGAGATAACCAAATCCACTCGAACAATAAACATACTCACCACATCCTCCCTTAAATTTTGGAAGAACGACATAATTTCTTGTCACGGGATTACAAATTAAAGAAGTATGATCAGATTTATAGAGACAGACTATACCATTAAACGAACCAATAACCATATATTCAGATGTAAATGGAAGGGTTAAATTGAACCTTCTGAGACTATGATTAACTGTTTCATCATTATACTCAAAATAATGAAGTTGTTGATTCCTAGATTTGACAATAAAAGAAGAGGTCTTACCAGAATCAGTGGAGCTATTGAGACGAGATAAATGCAATTGAGAGAAGGATGGATGATGAGAAACAAGGTCCCTCCATGATCTGCAAACTAATTTGCAGTCTAGAATTGAATCAATTGGTGTGTGAATTATAATGTCTAGTAAAAGGTCTGTTGGGAGATTGTTGAGATTCTTCATTAATCAAGAGGATTTACACAGAGAAGAAATTCTTAGGTTTTGAAAATTTGGGAATTTTGGTTGCTGCGAGAAAGTGAAGACTAAAGAGTATGGACTTTTTCCGTCTTTTTACTTATTAGCCCAAATACTTGCTAATTCCACCCAACAGATTTAGTGTGTTTGTTGTTAATAGTCAGTAGCTAACTAAGATTACTAATTAGGAAACTTGGTGCTTCTTTTAATTAAGTTTTGCGATACATGTATTTACACCGCTGCCGGAGCTGTCCGAAGAAAGACGAAACATCGTTCATTGCATACCGTGTTATATATCATTTTTCTATTGCCTGGTTAAATTGGGGCCTATAGATTACTTCATCTATCCAATTCACAATGATAAGGGGTATCTAATATTTATGTAAACTACCAAAATTATCTTAAAAAAATATTAATATTACTAAATTGTCCCCATCAATCCTTTATAAACCTAGCTAACAAAAATCAGTTTTTATTTCTAACATAAAAACCGATTCATCTCCTCCACTCCCTCTTTTTCCATTTTTTTGAAACCAAAAATCGTCGATTATCGACGATTCAAAAACGATTAATCGTTTTCTTTCTTCCATAAAATGTCGAAACCAAGAACTAAGTATGCTACTAACAAGAATCATTCTAGTGACGACGATCCCAGGCTTGTTGAAGCAATTCGAAATAGAACGAGGGAAGTGCAAGAACAATCTGAAGCCTCTCGTATCGCACAGGAGGAAGAAATGGGTCAAATCAGGTACTTTTCTATCAATCCAATCCTCTAAACAAGGGTTTAGTAACATGCTTTAGGTTAGAAATCGAGAATTTTGAAATCCAAAAATTTCAGTGTTTACAGAATCAGATTACGTTAGTCACGAAGTAACCCGATTCTTATTAAAAACGGATTATGTTCATAAACTTATAATCCGATTGTTCTGCATGTGAAAAGGAATCGGGGAACGTTAGTATATAAATAGCCCGATTGTTGTAGCCAATCTTCCTGGATCTTATTTTGTTGGAAGCGGATTACATATGTCTTAATAAAAACCGATTGTTAATTTTAGAAACGGACTTTATATGTATATCGAGTAAACCAATTTCATGAATCGGTTCACATTAGCACTTGCAAAAATCCGATTGTTAATTTTATATGTTTGGAATCGGATTTCATATGTATATCGAGTAAACCGATTATATACCCTGACTTTAAAAATGCATTCTATTCCATTGTTTTTTGTTGCTTAAATCCGTATTCTACAGGAAAAAAATCAAGCCGAAAAGAAATATAAGAAGAAACATGACCATGCTAATCCTAAGCCTTTGGGACCTCATCGAAAAGACGGTCAAAATTTGAATGCTTCCCACCGAAGGGCCACAAGGAGTAAATCCAAAAGGATCAGCATCAATGACCCACCACCTCGAGCGGAGCAACAAACACATCAAGAACCTGATTCAGATACAACTACTGAACAAGAAAGTGATGAGAGTGAAAGTGATGAAGATGCCCGTGGCAAGAAAGGTGTTGAAGAAGAAAGTGATGAAGAAGAACGTGACAAAGAAGGTGGTGAAGAAGAAAGTGATGAGAATGAAAGTGATGAAGAAGAAGAAGGTGACGAGGAAGGTGATAAAGAGATAAGAGAAGTCGTCCAAGAACAAGAAGGAGACCCTAAAGGAAAAGGTCAGAAGAAAGAAGTTCCAAAGAAGAAGAAAGGTGACCACATGCCCGACGATCTGAAGATGCTTGCTCGCGGCCCTGATGATCCACCTTTAGGGATACCAGCTGATGGAGGAAATGTGTTATGGGGTTACAAAGGCAGTTGGGTCGGCGTCGTCTACAATACCATAGTAAGTACCTAAACCTTGTTCCATGTAATGTAAACATTGTTATCTGTGTAGTGTTTTGATTATTGTCCATCGTGGTTGTTTGGTTTTATAGGATCACAAGCATACCATTCGTATTATGAAGCCTGGAACGTCAGTGAGTAAGATGAGGCAACAACCACTTATAGCTGATGAATTAATCAGGGGAGAAGTTCTGGAAGTGGTCGATCTAGTCAATTCTACGGGTTGCTTTTTGTGGTCAACAATTTGGGACACCTTACTTACGATAGACCTGTTTGTTCCGCCTTTGCTGAGAGATACTACGGGGAAACAGATACTTTATATCTTCCGTTTGGAGAAATGACGACAACTCCAAATGATGCGAAGTTCATTACAGGGCTAAGCATAGAAGGTAAAGCCGTGAAGCACAAATATTACGCGCAAGAGATTGATTGAGACAATATTTATGCGTGGACCAAGGAAGTGTTCCAATGGGATGAAGAGAAGACCAAGAAGGCGATGCTAGTAGTCAAGGCAAAGAAGAGGATATTCCATCTCTCGAGGCTGAGGAGCAACTTTATGCGAACAAATAAGCTTCGTCATGAGGGAAAAGCGGTGAAGCCGCAACGTATCATCGCCAGGCCAATGCGTATGTCCTCTATATCCTTGGAGCTGTTATCTTCCCCGACGTTTCCGGTGCACGTGTTAACGCCAACTTTATCCAGCTGTTGCAACCATTTAACAAGATAAAAGACTACTCTTGGGGCACTGCCATCCGTGCACACTCTTTGACGCAGTTGAGAAAGGATTCTAGGGCTCAAAGGAACCAACTCGGAGGGAATATGACCTTTCTGCAGGCGTGGATATATTTTCACTTCCCAATATTTGCTAAAAGGGCTTTTGAGAACAAGGATTGGGATAGGCAGCAGTATGGAAACAAGTACACCTACAGAAGTAAGCCGAAGAAACAAAGAATGAATTATTTGAATTTGAGACGCCAGTTAGATAACTTGACGACGAAGGATGTTGTCTTTGATCCTTACAAGGAGGCTTTGGCTAAAGGAAAAGGAAAAAAGGTTGGGTGCCCAGAGCAAGGTGAATATCATGGGCCTTTGTTTCACCAAGAGGATATGTAATGTATAACCCGTCTAGAGTCGCAAGACAATGCGGTTACATACAAAAAATCTCAAAGGCGCACAAGGATTTCAAATTCAATGAGACAAAAACCAAAGACATGACAGTGATATTGTCATTGTTCACCGGCCTTTCCCATCATGTGATTATTGGGATAACAGAGCGTTTCACAAATATCCTTTGGTTGGGTCCATCTCGAACAGATGTCGAGGCAATTCCAGGTTACATGTCGTGGTACCTCAATGTTTCGCATACTCGAGTGATACGAGTAGATGAGAGGCCCATGAGAGAGGACAAAGATACGACTCTCCAATACTTGGTGCTTATTGTTACTCAATTACGATTTTGTTAATGATTTTTACATTATATATTGAATGTTTGTTATTTGAAATTGAAATAGAGAAGACGAGTCAAATACTTGATAACCCGGGAAAAGCTAGAAATCAGAGACGGGAAAAATGTGAAGGCCAATGAAAAACTAATTGATGAATCGAACGGTCTCGAAGATGTAGAAGCTGGTGCAAAGTTTGGGGAGCAGGAAGAGGATGATGATGATGAGGAGGAGGAGGAGGGAAGAGGAGGATGAGCAAAAGAAGAAGAGAAAGAGAGCCCCTACCAAAAAGATGTTTGAAGGTACATCGAGCAGCGCCCAACCTAGGAAACGAGGACGCGGTGGACGTGGTCATGGCGATGGACGTGGTCGTGGTGGGGATGTTCATGAATGAATGGTTATATTCATGTTTATGTCTTTAAATATGGATAATTATGAAGTCAAAACTTATTGTCGAATTATGTTTGGTTACACTCCTAGTCTATGAATGACTTAATATGGTTTCTAGTTTATGAATGACTTAATGTGTGTGGAAAAAAATGAGGATTCTAGCTTTTTTCTGTCAGAATCGGTTTACATATAACTATATGTAATCCGATTCTGAAAATTTCCCAGAGGTTCAGTTTCAGAATCGGTTTACATGTACCTTTATAAAATCCGATTGTCATGAAAAAAACTCCTGTAACTTTTGAAGCCAAGAATCGGTTTTCATCAACCAATATGTAGCCCGATTGCTAAGAAGAAAAGTTCTGTAACTTTTAGAATCGGTTTACATGTACAAAAATGTAAACCGATTTTTATAAAGAAAAGTTCTGTAACTTTTACAATCAGTTTACATGTGCATTACAAAAGCCCGATTGTTGAGAGGCACAATTTATATGATTTTGTAAGGACACAATCGGTTTATGTGGACATACATCAAATCCGATTGTTTGATTTGAATTTGAAAAAAAATAGCCGTTGAGTCCTTATTTATATAAGGACAACCTCTTTCAGCCACTCCCATATCACACACTTAGCCTAGAAAATGGAATGGGAACCGTTTGGAGATTTGTGTCTCGTTAAATCCTTTGCTAATATGTTCCGCGAACGTCCGAATGAAATTTATTCAATGTTTTAGAAGAGAGTTAAAGAGTTCTTTTACGGGGGTAACGCGAATCCCAACAACCGCAAATGGAGAGACTTGGCATTTCGATTCTAATACATTAAAGGGGCAATGCGAAAGTACGTAATAGTTAGAAATATGGTGTACCACTATCATTCACGAGCTCCTCTTAGGGAAAAGGTGAGTAATGCGATCATTTTTATACATGTGTCAACTACACTAGTTCACATACTAACATATAAGAATTCATTGAATTTCAGCTGGAACGTTTCAACGGTCTATGGAGAATTCGTAATGGGGAAAGAAAGTTCATTCACCACAAAGAATATACGACGTTGTACCGACGTGCTCGGAGGTTCATTGATGAGCATTTGATGTGTCAAATTCTAGAATTCCCATACGGAGTCCTATATATATGTAGTGGGCTAATTTCCTAAACTATGTAATGAATATTTTGTTTCTGAAAGTAAGGCATAATCGGTTTACATGTGCATTAAAGATGTCTGATTTTTGGAATCGGTTTATGTGGGTATTGATAAAACTCCGATTCTGGATTTACATCTTCCTAAGCATAAAACTCAACCCAAAATCGGTTTACAAATGCACTAACATAAACCGATTCTGGATCGAGTAAAAACTAATTTTTTTTACAAGTTTTGATTATCGATTAATGAAAGTTAATTTCAGGATTAATTTGATTAAACATTATTTAATAATCCGAATTAGCACTAATTTAATAAGGGTATATTGGGCATTAATATAAATATTGGATAAGGGGTTTCTACGAATTTTCTCCCAATGACCCTATTTTGTCAGCTGGTATTAGGCCCCAATTAAGTGACATAAGCCCCAATTTAGCCAGGTTCTATTGGAATGTTATTTTTGAGGTATATACATCGTTTAATTGTGCCTAAAAGTATAAACACCTCCAAATTTTTCGTAAAAACTCTAAATTTGATATTGTTGTTTGTGCTCATGATGGAGATCTCTTTAAAAATTTTCCAACGAGATAAAATTGTAAAATTTTAAGGCACGATGTTATATTCTAGTTTTTTTGCCAATTAAACCCCTGATAAAATGGAATACATAAATAATAGTTGGACTAAAAGGATAGGCAATCGAGGCTTTTCTTGTGCCACGGTTAAAATCCTTTTATAATTGCATGCTAGCTTTACTCTACAATTTACAAAAAGAAATGAACATAAATAGGACTCCCTCCTCATGAGCCCCCGGCGGGTCCGCCGAACAAATGTATACAATTGGCGGAGATAAGATCTTTAGTTTATTTATATACGCAACTTGGTGCCATCGGTCGTCATGATATACAACATGGCACCATATTATCCTCCTGAACCTACATATTATTTGGTGAGGAAAAAAAGCCTAAGTCACCGCTTTTAATAATTATTGTTTATATATTTTTTTATGTTTTTCATTTTTTCTTTCTTTTTAAAATACCATCAGTAGAAGGTACACAGTCGGCGTAGAATACACTATGCCAAAAGTTGGTGTTTTCCATTTATTACATAAACAATGTCGACCAGTTGGCACGATAATCATTACACAAGCAATGCCGACTGTTTTTGGTTAGCACTGAAAAAAAAAGTTGGCCCTGCCGGCTGAAGCGTTGAAATTTTGACACGATCGGCACAATGATCATGATTTTTTTAGAAAACCTTTTTAAAACATTCGACATGGAGTTCATTCGTTTCCATGCCGCCTTTCTAGAATCGGCATGATATTTTAACAAAAACGTTAAAAATTATTTTAATAAAAATTATATATTTTCAAAAATTATTGTGTGAAAGTACAAGGATAATTTGGTCATGATAAAATATATATGGACAAAGGGTTATGTAAATTATTTCAAGTTGTATCTATTTTATTTTATTCGGTATCCCCCAATTAATGTGTATATTTCCAATTGCGGGGTTTATTTTTTTATGCAAATATTTACTAGGTTACTGCTTTTACGGTAGGAAGCCGATAAGGAATCTAAATTGGAACAATTAATATAGAATTCTAGTTGGGTCCAAATTTATAGATCGGTGGGCTTAATTCCCGCTGTAAAGGTTTGTGATACTAATAGTTTAGTTAGTTTTTTTTTTGTTATGCAAAAGAGAATATATTGATATTAATGAGAAGTTACAACATTATCCTGATCAACCCATCCATATATGTTCGGGGGAGATTATTGTGAAAATCCAAATCAGACTTTAAAAGCCTAGCTCTCTTAGCTATCTTGTCTGCAACTACATTAACTTCTCTTTTGACAGACACACACTTCCGTATACTAATTTTACATAAAATAAATTTAATATATAGAACCAAAGACCGATTCATCCAATAAACATAGTACGTTGGTTAATTGATTGACTACATTAGAACCTGACTATCATACTCAAAAATAATATTAGAGAGATTGATGAGTGCTAAAAAGTGCATATTTCTATATATTTTTCTTGGCATTTAACTCATCTTTTGTACATTAATTCTACATTTTATCCCATATTCTGTATTTTCATTGTTTTCAAGAATAAATATTTTTATTAATTAATTTTGTATTTCTAGGTTGTAAATAAAGACTAGATGAGTTGCGGAGCAGAAAAGTGGTGAAAAGCCGGGAGGAATTACACAAGGAAGCCGCGAAGAATGTTGTGCACAAGACCAAAAGGCTAGAAGTGGGCTTGAAGAGGAAGAAATTGTTCTTAAAGAAGAAATGGGCTCAGAATTATCCCAAGCCCAACTTATCTCCCAAACCAAAACCCAAATCCATAACCCACTTCTCATGTAGCCGTCAGACTGGATCCATATCATCCAACGGTCGCCTCCTCTTCGTGCATCAAAGTCTGCAATTCCTGACCAACACTACAGCACCTAACTCCATCTCACGCCATTAGTTTCGTTGTATCTCTTCATCCGATGGTCGCTGAAGGCTATGTTCCATCTTATCGTTGGATGCATTTCAGATGTATCGATCAAACGCCTATCACTCGCCTAACATCGAAATCTGATGAGCCCGCCTCACATTCGAACAACCTAACCCTATACCCATCGCCAAACACTCCCCTCCTTCTTTCCATCGACTCCATCTTCTCCATTCCGTCTGCAGAGAAAAACTCTGCCACCACCATCACCTCCACTGCGCCGCTCAACCACCACCACAACCACCACCGAGCTCTCAAATCACCAACAACCCCATCACCCCATCATCCATCACCTATTCCCTTCTAATTTCAGAGACCTAATTCACTCTCCTCTTCTCAGAAACCCTAGGCGTGTGAGTTTGGTAAATTAGATTGAGAAATAACACAAATTTGAGGCATGGGTAGGAGCAGGAAGAGAAGAAGAAGAGTGGGTCGAAGAGATGGAGCAATTGTCCCATCAAATTAGGTGAGAAATCAGAAACCCTAACTGCCCTGTTTTGAATTTGGGGGAAAATTGTAAACCCTAATTTTGGGTATAAATAGAAGGCTTGTGTGTTGTAGAAAGTATGCCTGGATTAGCCAGAACACCACCTCAGAGGCCTGGACTAGCCAGTGCCCTCAATTATCCATGTTCTATGAATTTCAATTATAGTTCTTAATTCAGTTAATTTCAATTTCAAATGTTAATTATGTTTATCATGTTCTAATTTCATGTGCTAGGGTTTAGATGAAACTCTTGATTGTATGTTAAGATAGTTAGTAATCATGTCATTGTTCTTGTAGTGCTAAAAATGAGTTAGGACTGCTAGTAGCCATTTGAACAAGCAAGCCTGTGATCAGCTGTGCTGTAGAAAGACAGTTGATGCTAGGGGTAAGTGAGTGATAATGGTTAAAAATTCAGTACATTAGAAGGATTGTGCCCAAATGCCTTAGAGTTGATAGATTAATTGGTTGTGCAAGTAATCCTGTGATCAACTGTGCTGTAGAAAGACAGCTGATGCTAGGGGTATGCTAGTAAAATTAGTTGATAAATCACCCATTATAGTATTTCCTGAGATGAAACAAGACATGATTCGATTAGATGCTGCCTTAGCTTAGGATCAAGAAGTAGATTCAAAGACCCTAGTACCTTCATTCTATACTTCACTGCCTTTGGCTCATTGCCATTGTAACTGTCAATGCCACTGTCACTTACTGTCACTGCTTAGCTTAGGAAACTTCAACTACACACACAAGTCCCTGTGGATTCGACCCGTTCTTGCACAAACTACAACCGACACCGTGCACTTGCGGTTTAACAAGTAGGCTTTCTTTTACTCTTATTTTTTACATCTTTAAGAGCCTACCAGAGATTTCTTGAAACTGCTAGAGTAGTTGCTGCTTTCATAGCTCTACATTCCAGTTCCTGCACTTCAACTCCAACTTTCATTCCTCCATTAAAATATTTTCCTTGAGCACCAATGCAGCTGCCTGCACAATTTCTCACAAGTAGTCCAATTCCACATTGCAAAGTTTCAATCTTAAAAGATGCATCAAAATTAATTTTCAAAAAGTTACTGTCTGGAGGTCTCCATCTCAATTTCTGCACAATCACATTAGAACCAGTAATAGAAATTGATCCTTAAGAAGCAAATCTACTAATACAATCTAATGACATAGTTCTATTAGGATTGATGTTCTAGAAAATCTTAGAACATTTATCCTTCCAGATAGCCCAAACTGCCACCATAAGAAGTTTATTAATATCATGCCTAGTAATTCGTGCACCAAAAACAATGTTATTTCCTGCAGAAAACTAGGAAATTACCCAGTTTCTGAAAGAAGAATGTTGAGCCATAACATTATTGACATTAATATTCAAAGTCAACTAAACAGACCTGGCATAGGGACATTAGTTGAGCCATAACATTAGTTGCATTGTTGCATTTGGCGGGTTGGGCCAGTCTGACTGGCTGGATTCGGATAATGCCTAGGTCCGATTTTCGCGTATCAAAAATAAATAAATAATGGTTTAGCTATACTCCTTCTGTCCTTATTTAGATATAAAGGTTTGAAATTTCTTTTTAAACAAAAAATTAGATGGTTTATTCAATTTTTTTTTTGAAGCATATAATTTATTATGAGAACTTAGTTTACAATTTGTCGTGGGTATGTGGTACCCACTGAGTCTGAAAATAAGATTAGAGAAATGAATGATGGGATTGCATGGTCCTATATTTTGGTTGATGAGTTTCCTGATTGACTTCCATCTGCCGCGTGATTGGCTAATCCGTCTGATGCCTGGTTTCCTTCTCTGTAGTTGTGTTGGATGGTTGCGCGGGATCTGTTGGAATCTCATTCTTCAATCATTTCTGCTATGTGACAAGGTGGAGGGGTAGATGAGGTGATGAAACGCAATAGGTTCTTTGAGTCGATTTCAAATATTACTTTTGGCCATAGTCTTTCTGATGTTGTTCTTGCATCCAAGAGCATCGCCCAGGTTTCTGAAGTTAAAACAGTCGTTATTCCCAGTGGTTGAGCCAGAGCTAAAATAGTTCGTGCGTCCGAATCCCTGCAGATGAAACCCGCTCCTGCAAATCCTGGATGACCTCTGGCTACTCCATCTGTGTTAATTTTAATCCAGTTGATCTTAGACATTGTCCATCTTACTGATATTGTGGATAGTCCTTTATCTCTTATTGGGTGATTAAATTTTGGTGCATCTCCTGGAAAGACTGGTGATGTGGAGCGAATAGCCCGGTAGTACTCTTGTTGCAGTTTTTGTGTCCAGGCTAGGATTTCTTCCGAATTCTTCTGCTTTTGTTGGTATACTAACTCATTTCTGGCTAGCCATAAGGTCCAGAAAAGAAAACAACAAGAGGAGATCACCGATGTTGATGCAGGTTGTTGAAGGATTTGAGAAATGGTTGCGATGGTTTATTCAATGGAGTAACTAGATACACTTGGAAAGAAAAAATTAATCTCTCTCGTTTATTCAAATCTACGTGAAAAACACCTATATCTGCAATTAAATTGGGAAGAAGGGAGTAGCATTAGAATTGAGATGAAAGTACAACAAAGAGAACAAAGTGGAAAAATTGGAATTCCAAACTTTAAAATTGAGACGATTGCATCAAAATCAAAGAGTTTTTACTAAAATCTCGTTTTGTTTTTTTCTTCTTTTTTTTTTTTGGTAAGAGGAATGTATTAAACAAAAAGCTACGCTAACCTTACAGATCTGGGGAAGGCCAGATACATCACTAAACAAAACAATACACAAAAAATCAAGGGGATTAGTCACCCAACTAGAATTAAGGCCACCATTTGCAGCTTTCTTGGACAAGAAAAAAAACAAATAAAAAAAACATAGAAAATGCAGAACATCTCAAAGATTACGAGCTCTTATGAAACAGAAACTTTTAATAATTTGGTTATAACTTCCAGTCTTATCGACAAGTGAAAAAGGACACAGATTATGTGCTTCCGGATACAATTCAAAGAGATGCTTCAGGGGGTAATAGCATAAAGTTTTCATAAACACATTGGAAATAGACCTTTTCATGATTATTTGCAGACAAACTTAGAACGGCAGGCACAATAGAAGGTGCGACACAACTTGAAACTAAATAAGTCAAGACGAAGGACAGACGCTACGACATGGGAACCACACATATCCTTTCAAAATGATGCAAATTGGAATCCGACTGACCTAGACTTAAACAGTGTGAAAACTGGATGCAACTGAGGATCCGCAAATCGGAATCCGACTGACCTAGAGTTAAACAGTGTGAAAACTGGATACAACTGAGGATCCGCAAAATCCTTTTGAAGTACTGTGCGTGGTAACTGGTAAGGTGGGTTTATCAGACATGATAACCAGTTAAAGTGAATCCCCTTTCTGCAATCTCGCAATCACAACCAGCATATACATATCAGATAGCAGCAACACTGGCTTCCTCAACCTGCAGCTCCAGCCTCTTCTTCCACATCTACTTCGATGAATCAAGCTCTTTCCAGAATGAAACAGTATGACCAGGAATGCTGTTGAAAACAATTTAGCATTACCCTGTTAGTATGGAAGTCACTGATAATAAATAGAGCAAGTAATTCTAATTTGATCATGAAAAAAGAGATTGTAATCAATAATCAGTAGCCTCGTCAACTAAAATTGAAACACTTATCCAGATCAGGTACAGCGCCTGGATACTGCGCTGCACTGAATTATCCAACTAACGTCTGCAAATGCTCATTCCAGCAATTTCTCAACAGGCAAACAGACGTGAATCTTGCAAAATCAAGTATACAACCTTTGGAATCGAGGTTTTCATGTGCAGCAAAGTAACAAGATCGGGTTCCTTATGGGGAAAGATTGCTATGGCTCTCTCAGTTCATCAAGTAAAGATGGTGTTCAGTCATAATTGGAAAATAGGAGTATAACGACTCTCCCGGTGTATGTTTTTTTATCAGAGTTACACTGCTAACTTATTGTACGATGATGCAAATAAAATCATTGGATGTAACAACTTAAGCGACAAGTTTGTATTGAAAATTTCTTTTTATCCAATGGTAAACAAACACAACCTATCGAAATGGTGCGAATAGGAATATACCTGAGCTACAGCTATTAAACAGTACAGAAATCGATACAACTGAGGATGTATGCATGAAATGTGTGGAAAATTACAACTATAGGAAAATTCATCCATCCATAAGCAGATGGCAAAATCCTTGTTGGCAACAGAATCATTGTCCTGCATCCTGGTTGTAGTTGTGTTAAGGTAGCTTGGAACATAAATCATGATCACTATAACACAGAACTCTGCCTACATAACTCTATTGTTCCTGCGAAACTTATAGATGAATAATGACAAACTTTAGCAGACTCAAGTCCCTATTCAACACTACCAAATCTATAATATGAAGGTGATTGTACATTAACAGGACATGTGGGGGTTCAAATTTGGGTCCCAAATTATTCATTGATTATGCTAAGAAGTAAGATCGGACTCAACTTCCTCATACTGCTGGGGAAACCAGAAACCCTCACTTTCCATGGTCTTGCTTCCATATACTTATTCAACTCCAATGTATACGAACAGAACAGAATAGCAAAGTATGCATCATATCCTCCAATTGCAATTAGATCAAGTAGCAACAGAATTACACATTCACAAAATAATACAGCTTGACCAAAAACAAATAAAAAATGCCATACAGTTGGGACTGGTTGGTCGCATAAAAACAGATTAACAGTAAGCTTTGTATAATACTCACTAAGATAATGTGAAAATGTTTATGCAATCTCAAGTTGAAACCCACACAAATCTATGTAATGACATGAATATTTCCTAAGAAGCTCAGAGAAGATTACCAGTTAATAAGTGTATCCAGGGATCTCATCTTGCTAGCTGCTTTGTCTACAAATCACGGGTTTTTGTCTCCTCAGTTTCAGCTGACTCCATTACT
Organism: Papaver somniferum; assembly: GCF_003573695.1. Classification (NCBI taxonomy): domain Eukaryota; kingdom Viridiplantae; phylum Streptophyta; class Magnoliopsida; order Ranunculales; family Papaveraceae; genus Papaver; species Papaver somniferum. The sequence continues at coordinate 152,482,282 of NC_039367.1, read as the reverse complement.
TTTATATCTTCTTCTCCGAATTCTTTCACGGAAACTAAGGTGTTCTTGTGAGAGTATATTTGACTAAATGCACCAAAATCCACAAGCTTTTTTGAGGTTGAAGTTGTTGCATCATAAATGTTGAGAGAGCTATAAGCGTAACATAACAGACCACCATTCTTGGTAAAGGCTAATGGTTCTTTTCCAGGAAGAGTAAACGCTTTACTCCAACCCAATGACTCATGTTCCACCTGCTCTTTCATGTCACGAATATCCTTCTTCACTTTCAGTAGCCATATATCAGAACGTATGCCTCCACTGAAGTAATAGATGGAATAATACAAAACCCCGCCCAACTCACCGATAACATAGTTAAGCCGTATACCATCTGGTTGCACAGGAGGTGGTGCAAGAAGTTCACCAAACTTTTCCTCAGTCAAATCGAAAACCATAACCCTTCCGTTTTCATCATTTTCCTTCCAATGAAGAGCTCCGTTTGCGTAAACACCAGTTTCATTATAACATAATCGATTGTGAGACGGAAACTCCAACCTCCCAACATTTCTCCACCCATTGCCACTGCCAAGAGTGTATACCACAACATCTGTAAAATCAATTTCTCCATCTGATGCATTCAGTACAACAATTTTATACTCGTTGGTCAAAGGAAGATAACCAAATCCACTCGAAATATGAATATACTTATCACCAGATTCACCAGACCGTCTCTTACATTTTGGAAGAACAACATATTTTCTTGTCAGGGGATTACAAATTACAGGAGTATGATCAGCTTTATAGAGACAGACTAACCCATTAATCGAACCAATAACGATACAATCAGATGTATATGGAAGGGTTAAATTGAACCTTCTAGTTCTATGATTAAGTGTTTCATCATGATTCTCGTTATACTCAAAATAATGAAGTTCTTGATTCTTAGATTTAACAAGAAAAGGGGTCTTACCAGAATTAGCTGATTGATTAAGATGAGATAAATACATTTGATAGAATGACGGATGATGAGAAACAAAATTCATCCATGATCTGCAAACTAATTTGCAATCTAAAATCGAATCAGCTGGTAAACGAGTGATGATGTCTAGTAGAATTTCTGTTGGGAGATTGTTGAGATTCTCCATTAAAGAAGAAGGATTTACACAGAGAAGAAAGTGTTAGGGTTTGAAAAATTGGGAATTTTGGTTGTTGGGACTTGGGAGAGAGTAAAGCAAGAAAAGTGAAACAGCCCCCCAATGTAAAGGATGTGTTTGTTTATAAGGAAAAGGGATATACTATTTAAATACCCTTCATTTCGAAGCGAAATTCAAACCCTAAGTCAACTTAGTCAACCTTGATTTTTAAATATTTTCCTTTGATCTGATTTGGTTTTACTTGTTTCGATCGATCGATTTAATCCCTTATCTTCTATCTCTTGTATTAATTGTGTTTTGCTGAGGGGTTTCTCTTTTTGTTTTCTTCTGTTTTTTTATGTCCTAATTTCTTAATTTTATTATCTTACTGTAAATTTCTGGATTTAATTCAATCCTTTTCCTTTAATGGCAGGTTAATCTTCTCCTCCTTGTTGTCATGCATTGGTGTAGCAGTTATGTCCCATCACATCATGGAATTTCTTCACAGTTGGCAGTCTCAAAGTTGACATCTTCAAAGTTGGCTTTTTATTGCAGTGGTGCAGGTGTTATTCATCATTATCTCTTTACTTCATAGTTATCTGAATTGGGTTTATCAAATGAGTTATTCTATATCACCTTTATGGAAGTATGTCTACGTTGTTATCCATGGTTCTTCACATACTTTGATATCCTCAAATGTTTATCTGTTTTTGAATTTTTTTAATCCTTATCACCCATACCTATCTTCACTACATCTTGACACCTCTTTCTGATCTCGATTTTAACACTCATACATATATTCAGTTCTTTTTGACACCTCCATCATAATTTTTCTATAAAAAGCATATTACCAACCATTATTTCTTCCATACCCAACTCTGCTCTTACAATCTTTTTCACTTCTTCATTCTGATGGCTAGACCTGTTATGAATAATATTACTCACCAAATGGAAGATGTTTCAATCAGTGAAGAACCCCTTAGAAGAAGGGTGGTGATGTATTCTAATACTGGAATTTCAGATGGAGTTAGAGATTGGAGGTATAGTCTTGCTGGTAAACTATATGCTCCTGGTATTATGACATGGCAAGATGATGAGCGTGCTGCTAAATTCATTTGGCCTCACCTCAAAAGACATAATCGATGGATGGTTCAGGTGCGTAATTTAGAACCTAATATCTTTGTTATTAAATTCCAAGTTTCCGATGATAAAGAAGCTATTGTTTTTGGAGCTGCTTGGAATTTTGATGGCCATTTGATAGTGCTTAAAGATTGGAACCCAACTATGGATTATCATCAACTTGATTTCTCAGTTTTACCTTACTGGTTAGAGTACAAATACTTGTTACCTGAATTTACTTATGATGATATCTTACGTATGATGGGTAACATTGTGGGTGAAGTTAGAATTGTTGAGCCTGACGGAGTAAACCCTCCTACTTCTTCTAAATATAGGGCTTTAGTTCTCATCAATGTTAACACTCCACTCATCATTGGAATTACTGCAGCTAATGATGCCGGTGTAACAAGATGGATTGGATTCTTTTATGAGAAACAACCATATCGTCTATGCTCTGAATGTAAGATGTCAAATAATGAAGCAAATGATTGTGCTGACATGGCTCATAGAAGGATGGAAATGGAAGAAATTGTTAGAGGCTTTGGATTTGCTGAACCATCCCCAAAGAAACCCTCAACAGGAACCTCAACTTTTTCTCCAACATGGATCTCAAAGGCGTAGCAGGCTTCGTCAACCTAATGATCAAGAGCAACCTCGGCCTTTTGATGGGATGCATATTTTGATTTTCTCAGCTACTGATTATGGTTCTGAAGCTTCGTCATCTTACAACAATCGATCTCAACCTTCTTCTTCAGTGATTCCGGTATCAACTTTGTCAAGTGATGGTGCTAGTACTAGTGGTACTAAGAAAAGATATCAACACTGTCCTACCTTGGTGATATCTTCTGAGCCTCAAGCTACTGCTGCTGATTTGGAGAACAATATTTTGACTACTCAAGCTGATGAAACTGTCTCTGTGCAAGATAATAATGATCAAGAAAATGTGTGGGACATTGCTGCTGCTAATGCTATTGTTGCTCAGAATCATACTGATGCATGGCAACAGGTGTTTATCTTCCTCTTTCTTTACTTGTTATTTTATGTTTTTGTCTTTTCGAAGTTTTGCTTTTATCTCCATTTTCATCACTGGTTTTTTTAATCTTACAAGTATGAAATTTTTTTCTTGGAACTGTCAAGGTATAGGAAACCCTCACACTAGAGATTATCTGAGATTTTGCTTGAGTCACTATGATCCAGATATCTTCTTTTTGTCATAAACTAAAGCCCAACCTAACAATATGAGATTTTATCTTTCTCATACTAGATATCCTCATTATTGGTTTTATCCTGCTATTGGCCTATCTGGTGGTATTGCTTTAGCCTGGAAAGATGGAGTAGATGTTGAAATTATGCACACTATTAGTGACACAATTCATGCTATCATCCATACGCATAATCATAACTCTGATTTCTTAATTACTTTTATGTATGGTGCGCATAATGCAATTGATAACAATAATCAGTGGCAGTATCTTTTGGACAAGCATAGTTCTGTTGATCTTCCTTGGGCTCTTTTTGGGGATTTGAATTTTACTATGTCTAACTCTGAAACTCATAGTCATGCTAGTCATACTCATCATGATAGTCATATAACAAATTTTGTCCAACAGTTAGGACTTATTGATTTGGGTTACATGGGTTCAGATACCACTTGGTCTAATCACAGATATGGCATTGATCATGTTGCTTCTAGACTAGACAGAGCACTTGTAAATCCTCAGTGGATTAATAGTTATAACGATGCTTATCTTCAACATCTAGTACCTATTGCATCTGATCATAGACCCATCCTTTTACACACTATCCCTAGCTCAGTTAAGCATTCTCCTTTTAAATTGTACAAATACTGGTTAAGATTTCCTTCCTGCATCGATACTATCACCCAAAGTTGGAATCAAAATTTTTTGGGTTCTCCTTCTTATCAATTTTCAAGCAAGTTAAAGTTTACTAGAACTCAATTACAACAATGGAAAAGGCTGAATTTTGGTAACATTGAAGCAACAATTCATAACATTAAGACAGAACTTCAGACGTGCTACGATAACAATGTTCCTTCTAATGATCCTGAGGTTGAACAGTTAAGTAGTTCTTTGCAGAATTGGCTTTCAATACAAAAGGAATATTTCATGCAACAGGCGGGTGACAAGTTCTTAGAAGCAGATAGGAATACTTCTTACTTTCACTCTTTGGCAAACTTCAATAAGAGGAGATCAAATATACAAGCTATTCAAGGCCCTCTTGGTATCTGGTATGACTCTCGAGCTGAAATTGAAGATGTGTTTCTTTCTCATTTTCGAAATAATACTGCAACTTCTAACCCTTCAATTAATCAAGACATTATACAGTTGTTCCAACCTTGCATTTCTGAAGATGAAAATTTGAATCTTTCTCGTCTTCCGGATGCTCAAGAGATTAAAGAAGCTGCTTTCGGTATCAGATCTTGGGCTTCTTTGGGGAATGACGGCTTTCCAGCAGCCTTTTATCAGCAATATTGGGATATGGTTAGTACTGAGGTAATCTCTATGGTCCATCATTTTTTCACCACTAAACATATGCTCAAGGAAATTAATCACACTTATCAAGTCCTCATTTCCAAAGTCCAGTATCCTCAAATCCCTGCAGACTACAAACCAATTAGTCTTTGTAACGTTGGCTACAAAATCATCTCAAAAGTTTTATCTAATCGTTTAAAACCTCTTCTGTCGAAAATTATCTCTCCCACTGAAACTTCATATGTTTCTGGTAGACACATTCATGATAATGTCATCATTGCCCATGAGTTGCTGCATACTATGAAGACGAAGAAAATCAAAAAAGCTATTGTTGGCATGAAATTAGATATGTCGAAAGCATTCGACAGGGTTGAGTGGACTTTTTTGCTTTCTATTTTTCAACAATTGGGATTTAATTCTGATTGGATAGATATGATCCAGCAGTGTGTTTCAACAAAAAATATATATCTTCTTATCAATGGTGTACCAAGTGCTTCATTCTCTCATTCTCGAGGCATCCGTCAAGGTGACCCTTTGTCACCTTACTTGTTTCTTTTTGTCATGGAGGCTTTTTCTCGACTATTACAATCTAATGTTGACTCTGGTTCTCTTGAAGGTCTCAAAATCAATAGACATTGCCCTGTGATTAATCATCTTTTTCGCAGATGATTGTTTATTATTCCTTAAGGAAAGCTCTGCTCAGGTACTTCATCTTAAACATCTTATTGAATTGTTTGGTCAAGCTTCAGGTCAGGTAATAAATATGCAGAAATCAACAATATTTTTTGGTAAGCATACTTCTAATTCTCAAAAAACAAATATTTCTGGCATCCTCAATATGAAGCTTATGGGTTTAGGTGAGAAGTACTTGGGCATCCCTCTTTTATTACACAGATCTCGTCAGCAAAACTGTCAAGGTATTTTAGACAATATGACTCATCGTCTGCAAGGCTGTCACAGTAAAACAGTTAATCAGGCAGGAAGAACAATTCAGGTTAAGAATGTTCTTAGTTCCATGGGAATGTATCAGATGCAAGTTTTTAAAATTCCTGACTCTACTATTCATCAAATGGATAAGATTCAGAGACAGTATTGGTGGAATAACTTTAATACTCAGCATGCTTCTAATTTTATTTCTTGGGATAAGATGAAAGTTCCTAAAAGACAAGGAGGTTTGGGGTTAAAACATCTGACTAATTATAATGCAGCTTTTCTAGCCAAGATGGCCTGGAATTTTATTCATAATCAAGATGCTTTGTATGCCAGAATTTTAAAAGGTAAATACTTCCCTTATTTTGATCTTCAGCATTCTCCTCTGCCTGACACAAAGAATTCCAGTTGGTTGTGGCAAAGTTTATGTTATGGTCTGCAGATTATAATGGAAAATGCTAAGTGGCAAGTGGGTGATGGTTAAACTATTAACATTTGGACCTCAAACTGGATTGCTTCCATGTCTACTTCTCTTCAAGTATGGGATGAATTACATCTTCATGACTTACAATGGGTTTATCAGTTCATTGATTTACCTGAAGCACAATTTAATATTAACCTTCTGCGCCAACTGTTTACTCCTGATCAGGTAAATTCAATCTTAACTATTCCTATTCAACTAGATCAGTCAGATTCTCTTATTTGGCCTTTCACATCAACGGGTATCTTTACCACTTCTTCAACTTACAAAATGCTCCGTGCTAAGGATTCTCCAACTGATATGTCTCTAAAATTGTCTCAACAATTTTGGTTTAAATTTTGGAAACTCAAAATGCCGCATAAGTTTTAGGTTTTCTTATGGAAAAGACTTCACAATGCTCTGCCAGTTAAAACCAGGTTGTTTCATCATATGGATACTTCTGATCAACAATGTGTCCTTTGTAACACTGGAGCTTCTGAAGATGTTGATCATATGCTTCTCCACTGTCCTTTTGCCCAAGCTATTTGGAGGAAATTTCTACCACAACATTACTCTTCTATAATGCAACATTCAACACTTTTATTGTGGATCCAGAGTTGGCAATTACAAGATTCTCCTATAAACATATACAGTAACTCTAACTCTATTCATATTACTGTCTGCATCATGCACTTCATCTGGAAACATAGGTGTAGAGCTATCTTCAGTAGCTTAAACCCTAATCCAAACACAGTCATCCATCAAATAAGTTATTACATTTCTCTGCATCATCTAGATACTGCCATTGTTAACCGTCATTTAATAACTGTTTCAAATGCTCTGAATAATACTTGGCAGCCTCCTCCTATGAATGTTTATAAAGTTAATATTGATGCTTCCTTCAGTCCACACTCTTTATTGGCTGATATTGGCATTATAACAAGAAATCATGCAGGACAATATGTGGTGGGAAAAGGAACAGTAAAAAGAGCTATCAATGTACATCAAGCTGAAGCTTGGGCTTTACTGAAAGCTATGGATATGGCTACTACTTATGGTTGGACTCAGGTTATTTTACTGATAGCTTGAATATCAACTCTTATTTACAGCATAGTTCTTTTCTTACTCCTACTCCTTGGCAGAATCTTCCTATTTTGAGAAAATGTGTAAATAAATGTAAGGCAAATGATGTGTGGTCTTGTAAGTTTGTCTACAGAGTGTGTAATAAAACTGCTGATGCCTTGGCAAAAGATGCTAGGAAACATAACCTTTGTGGGGAACGGTGGTTACAACCACCAGCTACGTTAATTCCTTGCATGGAGAATGATGTAAGATTATCCTACGTTTAATATATTAGCCTCTTTGTTCAAAAAAAAAAGGAAAAGGAATATATAATTCTGAAATCAACAGTCACTCAGACCGAGTGTGATGGGCTGACTCAACCCAGCAACAATAATTTGAATATGAAATCAACAGTCACTCAGACTGAGTGGATGGGGGGGGGCACAAGCTTATTTTTATATATAAAAAAAATACAAAAAAGAAAAGTTTTGCCAGAAATATTCAGATTTTGCTGACCATGACATGAACACTAAATTAACACAACAAAATAAAAATCCTCCAAATTGTTTCAGTGCACTGGGTGGTAAGGTGTGTTTATCAGACATGATAACCAGTAAAAGTAAATCTTATTTTTTTTCCTGCACTTTTTGTAGTCACACCCAGCCGAAACATTCTAGAAAGTAGTTCAGCTCCTGCCTCTTCTTCAACAGCTCTGTCAAAGAATCAACTTCAGCGAAACTTCCTGCGGCCCGAACCAGCTTTGCTTGCACCTTGACCTGGTTTACATTCATCCAACGTGCATAGGCTCCTGTATGTAATTCAGGTAATGGTACACAATTTCCAATCTGAGCAGTTGGATGAAGTCTCCACTACTTGCAGGTGGCTGTGGCCGATAAGCAGACAGTTGTTTTCTTGCGTCTCTCTTAGCTTGACAGTTTTTTGCTTGCAATTGATGCCAACTTCAACCCCATTGCTATTACCAACGAAATCAGAAACCACAGAATCAGCACTAGACCGCAGTGGGATTTATACAGATGTTCTACTAGTTTATTCTGAACTGAAGTATTGAGCAATAACGATGAGATTTACCAGTATGAGATCAGGAATTTAACAGTTACAGGAGGAACATGAACCCAGCAAGAGAGATAAATGGGTTTCATGTGTTATGCACAGTGTATACTAATAGTTACACACAGAAGGGCGAAAAGCAACAAGACGAATAGGCAAAATTCTCAACCAAAAATCTAAAACATAACTAACACTGCCACAATCCAGTAACTTTACAACCATCCAAGATGAAAGACCAACAGTCAAGCAAGGTTACATTGTTCATCAGCAATCAAACCTAAAATTCTGGCAATAAGGTCATCCACTGCATGCACATAAAAATTTATTTCAGAATCGATCTGACTTTTAAAATTGCAGAAAAATTTATCACCACTTTCTAAATTTTATTGCTTATAATTTTGGAGAATTGCTTATCTTGTCGTCTTTTGAAAGCATTCTTAAGTGGCAATCAAACAGGTCATATCATGCAAGCAACTTATAGGAAATGAAGCAAGATAATCTTCACAACAACGAAGACAGCATTAAGACAAAGGTATCTAGAGTACAAGAATATACTGATTTTAAGATAACACAGATAGTGCAAAATCCTTGTTTGAACATATGCCCTACTCATCTCTACTGTTTGTTCAAAATCCCAGGATTTCAAATAGCACTACAAGATTAACTACATCACTACATGAGTGCAATCTGTGCAGAAATTCCTTTTGCTTCATTCAGAGCTAAATGGAGTATGAATAACAATGTTGGGATTATATAGCCTAGAGTCATATAGCAATAATGTAGAAAAAAGTACTTGTAAAATTATGAAAAGCAAGACAACTGTCCTCATAAACAATCAGACACTTGTATATAAAGCATATTCTTCATAAATTTATACAACCACCAGAATATGAGCCTCCTATAACAGTCTACAAACCACCACCACCACCAACACCAGCTTAAGAGCCTCTTACACCAGTCTACAACCCACCACCATCAACTGCACCAGCGTATGAAACTCCTACACTAGTATACAGGCCACCACCATGTATACACAACTCAACCACCAAAACTTATGTATCCCATGCCTTCTTGCTACTTCAAGTCACCACCACCACCATAAGTCTACTCATCCCCATAAGCCATAATTTCTATAACCAACAAGCAATCACTTAAGAAATCCAAATTGCTATCAGTAACTGATTCAAGAAAACGGTAGAACCAAATTTCAGTAACCTAAAAGTGCTAAAACTAGTTTAAGCCACAGGTTGCAAATTGAAACCTAATTCTATAAAATCGGCTGAAAGTAAGTTGAGATAAGGTCCATCATCAACTACAGTACTAAACAGCAATTTACAACAAGAGATATAAAGAGAAAATCAATTCTACTTCATCGAATTCGAACTTGAAGAACAATTGAATCAGCATCAGATGAATTACCACAGCCATCGCCATTACTCGAACGATACCAATTAATTGATCTTTAAATACACCAGCAGAGTAAAATCTCAATTGAAATGAGTCAAATGACAAGTTCTAGGGTTTTTTACACTAAATGAAACACTCAGATTCTGGGACAATATACACCAAATCTAAACATAAGTACATATAACCAAAGAAAACATACAATAAGAACCTAACCAGAATATTATAAGTTCTATCCTAAACTTGTAGCAACATAAGACCTATTTTACCTTACCAAACAGATTCACAATTCCACTATTTACTGCATCTGAATCACGACGTGCCCACATAAATCCATTTGGCCTCTCGGGGAAATCACGATAGACATGTGACCCCAAATCTCAAAACAAAAATAGAAAATAGATTCAAATACATACCTCCTCCACCACCAGCGCCACCAGAGCCACCATCATCATCATTACTTCTTGAGCTTCAATAATTCCAACTTTATATTTTAGGTTTGTGCAAATGTAAACAAAAATGAAACTATGTCTATTAATAAAAAGAACTTTTCAATCGCATTAACCAACTCACCAAGAGTAGTGCTGGTCCCATCTATTCATTTTGATCTTCCGCCTCCACACTCCTCTTCACCAGATGAACGTCTTAATGAAGAACAGAGAAGTGCTACTCACTAAGATATAACGTCTTAGTGAAGTTCACCCTTACCGGGTTATATCTTCCGTGTTCATGTCCAAATCCTTTGTGAATAGAACCTCTCCATTCTTCATTAAGACGTTCACCCGCAACTCATACCTCAGCCTATCAGAAGGCGAAGGGTCTTTCCCCTTTTCGACTGTCTTTTTTCTTAGACGGTCAGTCATCTGAATCAAATCTTGCCCTGCTCTCCTTATGAATTTCATGTTCGCTCTTTTTTTCTGGAATGGGCATCTCTTGAGAATAACTCTGACAGTTCTTTGCTTCCTCCAGCTTCTTCTGGCTTTTCCTTCCCTCTTATATCTCGGTTTACATATCTTTCCTCTCAAATGTCCCTCCTTGCTCGTACCTATCAGGTGGGGCCTCCCTAGAACTGGATCCTTTCTTAACGTCTACAAACCACTTCATACCAGATCTTCCAGAGTGATCATCGTCACTACTACGGCTAGAATCACTATTACTGTTCCTTCTGCTAGAGGCATCTGTGATCCTGCTGCCACTATCACTGCTCTCACTGACATCAGTTAGTGTATCTTCTCTTTTGTTATTTAATGCTTCTTCACCAATCTTTAGCATGCTTCCTCCCACTATCAGTATCCGAGTTTTCCTCTTGTGGATCATGTCTTCTTCTGCTGAGACTTCTCCTCAATGTTTCACTACCATGTTTCCATCTTCTCCTTGCGCTTATCATAAACAGTTTCAGAATTTTCAGCATCAAACCTTATTCAATGTTTCTTCCTCAAACCTTTTCCATCTTTTAAACTATTATCTGTATCAGAAGAATTACCTTATACCCTCTCTTCCTGTTATCTTCCTTTCCACGGTGTCTAAACTTCTCAGCCTTCTTATAAACATCTTTCTAACGTTTGCTAGGCTCATTTTTCTCAATCATGTCTTCATTTGGAATTTGGAATCTCTCCTTCACTTAATTCAGAATCAGATTCCAGGCTTCCCAGCACAATGTCCAGTTTCCTTTCTTCCTAAAGTAAAGAAGTTTCATCAACTTTATTTATCCCAAGATCAGTCACTAAATTCTCCATCTGTCTCTCCTTTCTAGCAGCAATTTGATGGGTCTGACTGAGTACCTGAAATCCTGAATCAAACACATGCAAGCAGTTCATACATATCAGTAATAAGATATAAGAATATCGGTCAACAAGAATAGAATAGTTATTTTTCTCTTTTCATATACTGTTAGATATACGTAAAACCAGAAACAGAAATGAATGTGGAACATACAATTGAAACAGTTCAGCACCCTTATTTATCACAATTCTCTCCTTAAAGATCAAATATAATAAGAATCATCAACAGACAAAGAAACCACCAAAAAAAGAGCACTTAATGTCAAATACAGAAGAAAATAAACCCTGAAACTAAACTAATGAACAACCATTGGTATCAACTGCAACACGAAAAACCACTAGACCAAAAGCCTCAAAATCATCTAGCATCCCCGTTAAGGCTATTCCACTAAATAACTCAACCTGGTATGAGGTACCCAAAGGTCAATGTATTTTCTATGTAAGCTCCTTATGACCAAATTTCCATGAATTCAAGATAACACAACCTAAAAGTGACTTATTTGACATTAAAAGGATATGTAAGTATCCAACTAATACTAAAACAGCATAAAGAACAACGGATTGCTAGCCACGTGATCCAATTACGTTTTCAAGTCCTAAATCTAATTACATTGAAACTACACAGCCCAAACTAACTTGTCAGCACTGCAGTCCCTACGATTGGAAACTTAAATTGACTGAGAAGATAAAAAGATACAATAAACTTGGCAGAATAAACACTACAAATATTTATTTCATAGTAGCTATGGTCTTGGCTTAACAGGAACAATATGCAACAGAAAATATCACTAATTTACTACCTCATTTCCTATGAATGGAGACATTAGGAAAATGACTTCAGAGACCAAATAAAATTGATATATCAGCTGAAATCAGCTCAATGTACTCAGAAAATCAAAAAGAGCATGTCTCCTTCACTTACGCTGCACACAAGTGTCAGTGCAGGAGTTAAAATAGGGCCACACTGACTTTCAAGTTCAGTAAGGGCACCTCGTCTAACCACACTAACCATAGATGATAACTTTCAGATTGAACTACAAAATATGACTTTGAAATGCATGCAGGGAAGGACAACACTAACTAACCGCATAAAGTCAACTGCTAAGTTAATTGTTGAAACACAATCCTAAGTTGTCGATAATTGTACAACCAAACAACTTGAACACTTACTAGTGTGAACTTCAATTAAAAGGATAACACCCATAAAAGGGACATACCTCATTAAGAGACAGAAGGTTTAGTGCATCTATTGGAACTATCCCTAAATCAAAGTGATTCACACTTCATTAATCTCAACAATTGGACTAAAGAACTTCGACAAATTTCAGTTCAAAATTCATCTACTATATAATTTAGAGCTATTTCAAACACACAACAAATCAATTCACCAACAAGCAACATAAAACAAACGGTGGTACTCATATCCAATTTCCACCAGCACAGAGCTAACAAGGGACGAAATCCTGCACCCCGCAAACTACTATTTGACATAACATTTTCAAGAATAAATCTAATTCATCATCAAATTCAAATATGTAACTGGAATTAAATTTATCAAGCCAATAAATCCTTATAATAACAATCAAAAATATAGAAGGAAATTAGAGGGGAAGATGAATACTTGGTTGTTGTTTCCTCCCCCCAAAGGATGCTTCATCATGCTTCTGAGAAATGCCATCATCATCAGTATGTATAACCTTGTTCAATCAATTTATCTTCTAAAACAACCAATTTGAGATGAATCTGGTGTTTTCAATCAATTTCTGGATCACCTTCAAATGCTTTTGTCTCTACTTTCCCAGTCATTGGTCTTACAAAACACAGATTGTTTGTTTGTATATAACCATTTGTTCCTGAAATTCTTGATGTCTGCAACCCAATCCCGTTCTACATTTTCTTCTAATTTTTTCCCCTAGAGATTTTTTTTTTTTGAAAACCCTAACTGGATGATTCAGATATATGAACACACAGAGAACACTACTCGCCCGACGAGCGAGAAAATTTTATTTTTAAGATTGAGAGACGACGTAGGTAGGAGGAGGACATAGAGGGACATCCAGCCTCGGTCACATCGCACATCTATTCAGACTACATTAGTCAGCTAGACAAAAAAAAAAAAAAAAAAAAAAAAAAGCCGCACCAACGTATCCCCTTTCCTCGGTCCCCACTCAGACAACCAATAAGCACCCGCCAACAAATACAGACCTTTTCAACCAATAGGAGCTCGTTATATCGTCGACGTAAACAAGGTAGTGGACCCCACAGTCAACAATTTTATTTTAGTCAATAAAATATCACTTATTAAATTCAAAAGAAATCTCCATAAATACAATATTCTCTTCTTCATTTTCTCCTCAGAAAAATCTCTGTATCGTCATCTCCGCAGCTTCTCCTCTTATTTCGAATTGGTAAATTTTCAGAACTAAAACTTAAAATTTTATACATTGAATATTATGATCTTTGTTTCTTATTTGAATGTATTAATGAAATTCAGATATATATTGTAATTGAATACGAATTTTCGAGGAAATTTGTTTGGAGAATTCTAATTCTAGAATTAATTGCATGTATGAATTATATCAGATCTCGTGTTGTAATGATTTTTTTTTTGACGAAATTGTGGCTTAATGTCTTGATCTATGGCTTAATAGTCGCAGAATCTCTGTTTATTGGTTTGATTGCTTCTGTTATTATATCATGATTGTATTGATTTCTGATTAGGTTTCAGAGAGGCAGCAGTTTAGGGATTATATTTGTTTGGTGTTAATTTGATTGGGTTTGGTTTTGATTTGGTTGATTGATTGTGTAATTTGGGGCTAATTTATTGAGGGAAAATCAGTTTTTCAGAATCATGTTCATATTGAGACCAAATCCTGTGTGATTGTAGGTATTCGATTTATAATAATTACATGCATGATAAGTTAATAATGCATAGTTTAAGCCATTGGGAAAGGTTGCATACCGTATAAAATTACATTACAATCATAAACCTTGTAGTTTTTGTATTCTATTTGATTCAGCTTCCTACCTAATCTAATAGTTCTTCGAATTGGTCTTTGATATTGGGAGTAATTGAAGTGTTTAGATCCTGACTTAGCTACGGTTTCATAAAAACTGTAGACACATTCTTGCAATGCTTGACACGCAGATAATCTCTTCTATTTAGAATTACTGGTTGAATTAGACATTACAATTTATGTGTATGAGCACGATAATCCACATCTGGGTTTTGGATGTGTTCTTTGTTTATATATGTAGTTGATGTAACTTATTTGTTTCAGAATTCCGGCGATCTTGTTATTGCAAATGTTTAATGAGCTAGTAATATATAATAACCTATACAACTTGGCCATTACAGATAACCTGAAACTCTCTCCAGCCTGTGTTATATGTTCTGCTGTTTAGAATTTCTGTTTCTCTGCTACTTAGTCATAAACATTTTAAGATGTTCATCATATTAAGCTTGGGAATTATTTTAAACAGGCAAAATGGTTTTGAATGGATCTGCTCCACCAAGGGGAAGCGCAGCAGCTGCTGCAGGTCTTCGCAGGAGGAGGGCAACAAGTGGTGGTGGGGCAACAGGAGGATCAGGCAATTCAGTTCTACAGTTTTACACCGATGATGCACCTGGACTGAAGATTTCCCCAAATGTCGTGCTTGTAATGAGCATTGGGTTCATTGCATTTGTTGCTGTTCTACACGTTGTTGGGAAGTTGTACTTGGTCCCAAGGTCCTAAACATAGAGCGAGATAGTTTAGTGATTAACATACAAAAGGCATGTTACTTGAATAATAAACCTTGTAGAGGTCGATGAGAGTGTACTTCGACTTAGTTTGAATATATGAAAAGTTTCTTACGGATCTTAAAATGTGCTTTCATGTTCAAGAAGTAGTAAGGGAAAATTCTCAATTGTCTGTGTGTTAAGAAATACATGAATGGTCAGATTCCGATTACTTAGCGCAACCTGCGAAACCGCTCCAAGGTTCTGGGATGGAATCAATAGCCTCTCTTTTGGGTGCGTTGATCCTGGAACTCCATTGGCAAAAGATTTTATTACTTTAGAATGGCATCATCTCAAGGCTACTAACTTGCTTATTTGACAAGTGATTCCACTCTACCATTAGCTCGTGAGTTTCACTGAACCGAGCCAATACTCAAATCGATTTTCAACACTGCTGGTAATTCATGGAAGTTATTTCTAGAGCTCAAAATGTATCTCATCTGCTACATACATACTTTAGACTTAGTCCTATGGCTAGATTGGAGGTGCTAGATTAGCACTAAGTGTTGCAATTCAAAAAAAAAAGTGTGGTATAAAAAATTAACACTAGTTCTCTCTCCTACCAGTTGCTAGCATGTGAATTAGCATGCTAGATAGTTACGCTGAATGATTCAGCGCTTGAAAAACCATCTTTTCGCGGAATGGTTCAGCGCTGAGAGATCTATTTTTAATCTGACGGCTGAGATTTAAAGCGCTGAACGGTTCATCGCTGGGCGCTGAACGGTTCATCGCTGGACGGTGGTCTCAGCTGACATGGACTGTTAATCTAGCTGCTAGATTAGCACTCCCATAAGACTTAGGTGGTTATGCTAGCTGACGTGGATTGGGAATCTAGCTGCTAGATTAGCACCCCATAAGACTAAATCTTAGCATTCAGGGCGGAGTTCATTTGCCACATGTAAACCCCCGTGCGCTTTGAGGAACGAGCCGCGAGGGAGGACTCCAAAGTTAGACTCGGGCCAACTAGGCTATTCCTACTGTTCAGCACCCCTCTTGTTAAGTACTCGTTTATAAGTCTTTTCTTCTAATGGGGGTTCAACTCTCTTATATCATTGTTATAAAAAGGTATGAGGTTTGTCTTCATGATAACAAAAGCTATCAGACGGACGACGTTTAATATAGATCCGATCCAAAGATCGGGAAGCTCCGGATGGAGTAGTCATTAGACGGCTGTGAAAGACTCCGGTATTGTTAAGTGGGGAGGCGTGGGTGAACAGGGGATAGGTTAGGCTTTAGGCTGTCTGAGTACATCGAGTCCATGGATGGATGAATGATTTCTTTACTTTCTCCACGATACAGATTTTGGAAAATTTCTCTCCTTCATTTTATGTTTGGAAGTCGGTTTAAGTTCTCCCTTTAATCAACCATGGAAGACATTATTGATGGAGTAACTAATCTCAACATCATCGATTCACACAAGAAGAATAGGATTGAAGTCTCTAATAATAAAAAAACCCTGTGTCTTCTATAGTAATCTTGCCAAGGTTTACCCTGATCCCTTCTCTACTGCGTGATTAAAGTACGTAATGATTTTGTATCCGTTTGGTTTGGATCTTAAGGAGAAATCTGGGATCAATTTCGGAAAAACCTACACTACAAGAAAACATTAAGTGACTAAAATCTTACCAAGCACCTCAAATTTTGGTCGCCTTAAGAATCAAGCTACTAAACTTGCGACCATCAAACTAGCGGCTCGGTATTAATATATATCCATTAATATGAGCGACCACATAGAGTAGTTTAGTCGGTAAAATGCTTTTCCCGGTAAGAATATAGCAACCGCCATTTATGTTTTGTGGCTACTTACTTCGAGCTAGGATTACCAGCGATTCAATAAGTATTTTGTTGATCGAACCTATCTTAGCCACCACCCGTTCATTAGATAGATTATATGAGATTTTAATATTAATTTATCCTATAAAGATATATTTCTGGTACGTATCGGTTTCCCCATTTCATTGTACCTAATAATCTGTGTTACCACAACCTCTGAATAATTTCCGTTTTTATTCAAGCCTGAAGCAATTGATGTAAAACATGAATGGCCAAATTTAAAATCAAAACTTCTCTTTGTCAATGGAAACTCCAACATCGACCAGAAGGGTTACGAAAAAATCACAAACCGGAGTTGTTATGAAAAGGAGTCGTCCACGATTAGCAGTAGTAAGCGATGTTGACCAATTTTCAATTTTGATTTTCCATAACTACCCATACCCGTGATGAAATGACTTTTGCTTTAAAATTACCTTCATTTAGTTGAATGGTCTTGTTTTGCGGATAATTAAGAAAGAAAAAACCCCAATTAAAACAACTGATCGAATGAGAAACGTGATCAATCAGTACTCATCGGTGTAAACAATTATCCACAGTTCAGATCTCCGGCCGGTAAGAAGTGCCAGTAAATTCTGTAATACACGCATAAATGAATGCAATAGGATTGGTTTGTTAAATTTCTTGTTCCTTCCTCAGATATTGATTTGAAAATGGGTCCAATGTAACGAGCATTTTTCAAATGGAATTTTCTTTTCATCAGATCAAACAGGTATAAATAATATTGTTTGCTTGATTTTAACGATATCAGTCTTCTTTTGTTTATTAAAAAAAAAGATACCAATTTATTTTACAAAGCTAAGCTTATTTTACAGTTTTACGGCACTATGAAAGAAAACAAACTAAAATTAATCAGAGTCCATCTCATTGTCAGACTAAAATCTTAACCGACAGCTTTCCCTCGACCGTGTTTTGGCACAACATAGATGGTTTCTTGAGGAACATCAGTCCTACGCCAAACATAATTGTCATCATCATCCTGTTGCGGTTCACGTTGTACATTTTCCATTGAATACATATCCTACGTTGCTTCAATAGGACTCAAATTTGTATCAATATCAAGCTCCGACATGTCAGTTAGCACTACATAATAATCCTTCTGGATGGTTACAAATACTCCAGCGTTTTGTGTAAAATGTGTTAATAATATTGAATTGAGACAGAGACTCACTTTATGTTCAAACCATCTACGAAATTCTTGGGTGTGTTTTCTATATGCGTTGCTAGTGTCTTCAAGCATAGCTTTGTGCTCACTGTATACTGCCATAAGAAAATTAAGCAAATCACATGTGCATGAGAACATTCTTACAACTGTACATAAGGAAAAAAAAACAAGTAGAGAATATTCACAGATCCTGAAAAAAGACAACTTATTAACATCTGATTGAAATCAAATTGATTAAACTTTGCAGTATTCATATGGCGCTCAATCAATACAAGAGATTCTTCAATGATTTGCCCTTTTGCCATCGCGCCTCCGGGATAAGCCTTATTCCGCACATAACACTGTAATTTCAGTAAAGCCCTATAGTGTACACATAACAATAACTTTGCCTACAATCAAAATCATAGCTTCAAATGAGCATTTCAATCACTTGATTAATTTTGTCCTGCGATTACAGGCGACTACAATCCTCAAAAATAAGGTCCAACAACAACTTTGCCAACAATTAGAATATCTTGCAGAGATAGTTTCTTAAAGATTAGACCAAGTGCATCAGGTAGTACTACATCCCAGCATCTTAATGCACCTCCAATTCCATCTCAACTGCCCCTGCAGAAACAAAGTAGAAACTAAAAACCAAGATACATGAAAACCCCACTACATCAATCAGTTTCTGGCACAGTTAGACCAAAACTCGTCCTTACTAAGACCGTAGTTTGCTAAGCACACCGCCATTACACAAATTGTAATCAACAAAAAATTGGTGCTAAACTGCTAATGATAGACAAACGGAAATTTCAGTAAAAATTTATGGCATGAAACACAGAGAGATATTCAATCAACACCACCTTAAGTTTATGATATACACAAAACTACAAATTAAAACATCCAATTCATGAATACCAGGTAACCATATTCTTAGAAAATAAAACCTAAATTAGTTCGCAAATGCATAACCCAACTCTTAAGGTAAATAAACCCCAAATTGAACACAATTTCTTTAGCACAAAAATTGAGAAAAATAAACTTAATTAAACCGTAACAGATGCTAATTTTGGTGTAAAAAACCCAAATTCCACAACAAAGTATCAGTATAAACCGATAGAGATAAGTAGAGGACATGGGAGTAAGAGATTGCAAAGATTTGTAGAAACCCTAACTCTAACAGAGCTTTGTACAAACCCTAATTTTAATTTAACACTTGTCTGAATAGAACTGAAATCTTGAAAATTCAAAAGTTTAAAACCCATTTTTCATTCATGAAATCTCATAAGATAGTGAAAGAATGAGAAACAAAAATCAAAATCAATATCTCATAAGATATTGAAACCTCATAGTTCAACTCAAAAGTTAACATTCATCACTGCTGATATTAGAGATACAGAACAAAATCGAGACCATTAATTTCATCAATTTGTGATTGTTTGCCGTGATATGAATAGATGAGACCTAATATTTGGAGATAGATATGATATGAGATAAAATTGGGTGAAGCTTCAGAAAGTTGGAGAGAGAGAATAGTTAGTGGACGGCAGGGTAAGGGTTTGAGTTCTAAGACGCGGCTGGAAGGAAAAGCAAGTTGGGTAAAAATTTTGGTGGGATACTTCGCGCCAAAACTTGAATTTCCCGCTACTCAATCTAGGAGATATTTTTAGAGTCCCACTTATTGAACAGATTCGCAACAACTTCAAATTCGGGATCATCTAAAACCAAATACTAGTTGAATTACTTACAAGATCATCTTTGAATTTATCAATCTCCTTGTAGTACCTTTCTTTGTATCCCGACTGCCTTAGTTTGACCTGAGAAGAAATGCATATCAAAGGTGTATTCATAAAAAAAAAAAGCAAAAAGAAACGTTAAGCTTCATTACTTATTAGAATATGGATCTTGCATGCAAAAAGATGACCCCAAAGCTCAGAGCATACACAGTGGTTGAAAACATTTACAAGGAAATTAACGACTCACATACAAGATTAAGAACATGCCTCACTATTAGAATAGTTAACAAACTTGGTAGCACAGTTGATGATAATAACTTACTTAGGAAACAAAAACTTACAAGAATCATATCAAAATAATATTGGTGATCTCCCCCGATGGAAAACCAGAGAAACCAGAGAACCGATCCGAATTTATCCTTCAGGGTCAAAGCTTGGTTGGATTGTGGTACAATCTACAAATCAAATTCATTCATAGTTTTACTAATATCTCTTTGATGCACACTTAAGTACTACAAACAGATGGACGTGCCAAGTTATAAGATTTACACACACAAAAAAATGCTCAAAATATAAGATTAACTAAGATGCTCTGCGGAAGATCAACGGTGTCGTGAAAAAGATCAATTAAAAAGAAGTTTTTTTTGCAACCAGAAATGAATAGGTTAAGTTCTTATTAAGTGATGTTCTTATCAAGTTTGGTCGGGGTCGACCCTCTTAACACATCACAACAATGCGCAGGACAGCACCCAATGCTGTGACATTGGACAACCTTTTACAAGAATAGCGAATGAGGATGGATTCTATTCCTCCATTATGACACAACAATAGTTAAGATGAAAACTAGGTTTCGATTCACACAGAACGTAGGATAAAGAATATTTTTTAGTAGAAAAACAACTGAAAATAGAATTTAGTAATGCTAGATATTTATACTCCCGCATCACTCGACCAAAGTAGGAATTTCCAGTTTAGCACATTAATTTTAGAAAGTATTAAGTATCATCTCAAACACTTGACAAGTCTCTTGTGCATTTTCCAACTTCATATGAGATATTCTGAAACTACATGACATAATCCAAATGAACCAGTAACCAGTAAGACATAATGAGAAAAAACAACCTTATTTTCTAACTTAAAATATAAGATGTTTGAATACACACATACAATACAAAAACAATAGATATGAATACAAACATGCTAAGCACTTCAGTGGGACATAGAAATAAACTTTTAGAAGCCAGCAAACCTTCCCAATCTTCCCATACAATATGCTTCATAAAGCGTCTAAGCTCTTCCTTGCTCCACTAGGATCCAAACATGTCATTTAACTTCTTATTCTGCATAGCAAGAGTATTTCATCATTAAGTATCTATACAACAGAAACAATATGAAAATTCACTCTGAACGACAAAGTACTCCATTTAGATTTTGAAAATGCAAAGAAAAATGACTAACCTGGTCTAATTTTTGACATGCAACTTTTTCTCCCGATTTAATTTCTTTGGCCATTTCAACTTTTTGCTTCACCCATGTAGACTTGGGTTGTTCCATCAACCTAATTGAAAAGATAAAGAAACCCATTAATCATTAAAAGTTTTTATTAAACTATGAAAATATATGTAACTCAAAAGAAATCAATAATCGATTTTATCTTGGTAAGACCCTCCATCTTACTGAAATCACAAAGATTAACTTGAATCGATTCAGATCTACCAGTTTTATTTCTTAGTATAAAAGCTGCATTAACAAACAAGAAGAAATCAAAATCCCTACAAAAATTCCAGATACAAAGAACAATCCCCAATTTCACAAAATCCCTATTTTTTTTTTTACAATAATCGTCTCCAAATCGGATTTTTTTTATGAAAAACCTACAATCCTACAAGAAAATTAGATCCAACCAAATCCAAATTAAACAAGAGATAACGAAGATGGAGAATCGTACGTGAGTCAAGGAGTTTGTTTAATGAGAAACAAACTGTTGCTATTACCCTTGGGTTTATCGGAGAGTTTGAGTTTTATGGAGAAGATAAGATGGAGCAGGGGTTTGGGGTAAGGATCACAAGATTGAAGTGATTTTTTCTGAATTTTTCAGTTTCTGGTTCCATGGAGGAGATGAAGAAGATGGAGAAGAAAGAGGCGCAGCTAGAGATTAAGATAGGTTAGAACGATAAGAGTAAAAATAGCGAGAGAGATGATTTTAAAAAGGTTTTTAGGAATTTCTTTCTCTCACAGTGGTTTTATAACAAGGCTTAATTGGGGGACCCCGAAAAATAATTGGGGGACCTAGCTACGAGACAAAATAGTTCATGAAATAGTAATTGGGATTATCCCTTATTCCATTTTTTAAATGGTTAAACTACTCATGATCATTAGTGCTAATTAATTGGTAATAATTTAGTTAGATTAGAATCATTTTAAAATTAAATTTTGTTATATGAAAAATTGTGTTTTTGGAGAGGATAAAAAAGTGAGTTTTGGGGGAAACTTTAGGATTATTTGAAATAAAGATTCTATTGCTCAAAATGAAGGAACCAATACTCAAAATGAAGAACCTGAATCTCAAAACAATCAGGTAAACTTCGTATTCTCTTCAAATTATCTGAATGGTGCTCCAAGTGGTCGATTGATGGTTAACATGGAACTACTCATAGCGAGGGTCGGTAGGTCGAGAGGCTAATAAACTAACGACTATAATGAATCAGCAATGCATTCTCATAGAAACAAACAATTCCAATCTTCAGTTATGAAAAATCGTCAATCAAGTTTAAAAACATTAACGACTCCAATCTGCATTTAATCGTTAATCAAGTTTGAAAAAAATGACGACTCCATCTTTTGGGTCATCTAGAATCGTTAACTAAATCTATTTAGAACACAACGATTAAAAGCCTTTTATTCTCCTATAGATAACGACCCTTAAGTCAAAATGACGACTCATTTATCTAATACCAACTCGAAACACAATAGTGCTTTAAAAGTTTGGTAGTCAATAGTTTAAAACCTACATAATCTAAAGCACGTGTCGGATTCTCCAAAGTTATTTGTCTACAAATGCACAACCAACTCAATGTCTTTTTAACAGGTTTCGTTCAAACTAGTTAAACGGGACCTCCCTTTTCATTACTCTGGCAATTCCTTATTGGCTTGTTTCTTCAAGTTATTATAAGCCATGTATGGGTGGTAGAACATTGGTGCTGGATTAAGACGATGAAGAGCAACGGGTGGAGCCAAACATTTTTTAGAATCGTTAACTTTTAAAAAGGGGCAAGTTGACGACCCTTTAGAAGATTGCTGGAGTAAGTTGGAGTAAGTTGACGACCCTTTCAATTTTTCCGACAGAGAAGACTTTTTTTTTTAAATAGAGTCGTTAACTTTTAAAAATGGGTCGTTTGTAAAGAATCGTCATATATTTCTATATTACGGTAACGACTCTAATCTAAAGCAAAAAAAATGAAAAACCAGAATTTGGGTCGTTATCTCCCTCCTCACATACGCTAACGATTTTTCATAATTTCTACGTGCATATAAAAATTGTTAGGTTTCAAGATTTTCGGTCTGACGACCCTTTAACTGTAACTGATCTTTTTTTCTTTTTCGCGTCGTTAATGGAAGAGAAGATAATTGAGAGAAAGGGAGAGGGGAGAAGAGGAGACTCGGTTCTTTTTTGTTCAAAGATAGAAATAAAATGGACGCTTAGGGTTAAGTGTGAATAGAATTTTAAGATTTATTATTAAAGAAGGGTATAATAGTATTTTCACAACATTTTGGAACCCCTTAAAATAAGTAGAGTGCATATAAATTTGATGAGACCCCCAATTATTTTTCTGGCCCCCAATTACACTTTCTTTTATAAGCTCATAGTTTTTACAAAAATATCCCTCTATAAAAGTGTAACTCCAGTGAGTGATGTATCAGCAGTGACATAAGATATATATATCCTTACTCAGTTGAATTATGTTTCCTTTCGCAACCTCACTTGCATATATAATCTCAGGAACAATGTGAACTTTGGAGATGGATTTTATAGAGGTTTGATGTAATATATGGCAATCCTTAATTGTATGCATACTCATATCATAATTTTAGAAGTTAAATCACATTTTCTGGAAAGAGTTTGATATATACATATATTTGCTGGAATAGGCCCTGGCAGCTACTTGGACGCCAGGGGAAACAATAAGTGGTACCAAAGAGCAATTGATGCCGTGAAACAGTTCACCTGGATTTTTTATGTAAGTATACTTTAAGGTTTCAATTAGAGTACGCGTCTTTATACATAGTTGCCTACTGCCTTTAAGTGCTATGAGTGGTCATTGCTTTCTCGAAATTGTCCGGGAATAATTAACATATTAATGGAATATGAAATGCATGGTGGGGCGTGTCTCTACATATCTTTCTTTATTTACTTTAAGTCGCGGCAAGAATGGAAAAGAGCTTTTGAATTTATAGTGTTAGCAGTTGTACAACATTCAATCATTTTTTTAAATCCTATTATTGACGATATAGAGACTTCAGGTGCATTTATAATCTCATGGAATGTGAATTTTATCATGGTTTCTTAACCAGGGATGTTGCATCCATCTTGGTCAAATGCGTCTGTCTGGATATCTCTTTGAAGAAACTATTAGGAATTCTTGATGCAAAGGAAGCCGGTAAACATGTGTGTCGAATGATATATTTTTTTACTTTTGAGCATCATACATTTAAGATAGAGTGCATTTAGAGTAGAATGTCCATGAACAATGGGATCAGAATATTTTGGCCCTAACTAGCCGTTTATAGTTTTGGATCAATAAATGACTAGGTTAGCCATTTTAAACTATGAGCTCAGAATAGTAAGCATTAATTCTAAATTATGACCAGTGAGAAATTTTATATGTTGTTAGAGATTTTTAGGACACTGGCATTATAATTTTTTATATTTATTAAGGATGTCTTTTTCCTATCTAAAAATCTCCTTACCGTATAATGCATGCATTTTGGTTGCAGTAAGTACTCAATGATGACATTTTCATTTTTCAAGCTAAGGCTGAAAAGCTGGCAAGGTAAGGGTTTTCTAATAAAGCATGGCAAGGTAAGGTGGACTGATGGTATTATAAAACTCTGATATGCTATTAGCGTATATGAAGCATGGTGTGAGGTAAAACCCTATCTTCATATCACCTCATGTTATCAAATCTTTTAGCCAAACAGATGCAAGTGTTCTTAGCTTAAATGGTAGAGCACATGGTTTTTACCATGCAATTGCGGGTTCGACTCCCACTGATAGTTATTTGATTAAGCCAAAATTCAAAACCTTCTATACTTACGCTACCAGTGTATAGGTATATATAGGCAGAAAATGTATCAGATTGTAAGGCTCTCTAGAGGCTCCTTTTTGTCAAATTCTAGGACCCAATATTAATGTTCATATTTATCATCTTTTGTGACCTCTGCACAAGGAGAAAGGGTAAAATTTTGCTATATGCTTTCACATCAAATTTTTTTTAGCCAAATCAGTGCTTACTCTCTTCTGTTAATAAGTTCATTGATTTTTGATGGTATGAGTATGTATGTATGATGGACTCCTTCAAAGATATTCAGTTAACTCTGGCTAGGTTATTTTTGTATGATGGACTGCCTAAAAGGATATTCAGTTAACTCCCTTAACTCATTCCAGGTATATATATTTTCAGCCACGATATTGGAACTTTGATGAAACTTTATTCAATAATTAATCAGAAGCCCATCTCGCCATAGATCGGTTATTTTTGCATGATGGACATGGACTGTCTAAAATGATATTCAGTTAACTCCTTCCAAGTATTTATATTTTCAGCCACGAGATTAGAACTTTGATAAAACTTTATCCAATAATGAAACAGAAGCCCATCTCGCCATGGTTAGGATTTTTTTTCTCTCGACTTTAATAGGTTTTACATTTTTTTTTGTTGGTCTGTTTAGTCCTCTTTATTTAACAAATGTGAAGTATTTGTCTTGGAACACTAATACTGGGTACGACTCAAAATGGTTGCATTATTGTAAATAACATCGTTAAGGAATGTGTAATTTTCAAGTTTACTCATAATTCTAATTTGCATTATCTGATTTTTGTTCTGTAGTTGTTGTTTGGTTGCATCTATTTATTATTTTAATTTGCCGAAATATATTAGTGATATGGGTATAGTTGATGTGACATATGCCCTACATAAAATCACCTTTTACTTGGTGTAATAGTTATTTCTCTACTTACATGATAATCACTTCCCCTACTCTTTATCTCCGGTCCCTTCCCCCATTAGGTGGCGTTTCTTAACCCTTAATCCCTTGGATTGAGATTAGCAGGGGGTCCCATTATTATTGAATTCAATGGTTAAGAACAGTGCCACCTAATGGGGGAAGGAAGTGGGGGTAAAGAGTGGGGGATGTATATCATTTTCATTGAAGAGATAGATATCCACAACTTTTGCGAGACAGTTATATCTTAAATAAAAATTTGAAACTGAACAATCAAAAGGATGATGTTAAGTATCCCTCAGATAAATGGAGGAAGAAATTCCAAGCTTTGTTGGCAATTCAGAAAATCAACTTAAAATTAGAATCTAACCATCCATTTAAAATAAATTATCAAAACTCTATCTTAAAATCAGAATTCCCCCAATGTAACAATCAGCTTCTAAAAAATTACTTAGAGTCTTCTTTTTAAACATAGTTTTTTGCTTTCGCCTCTTCTTCATCACATATGGAAGTTTCATCGCCTTCTTGCAAAACCATGCTTATGCATATAAATATTATGTTTTTACAAGTGGGCTAAAGAGTTACTTATTACGTTTCTGCCTAAGGTATGTTCAACAGATAAAATAGTAGGAAACATGGCCTATATTTTGTTTGATGACCTAGAGCCTTACAGAGTCATCAGATGGTTGTTAGGAAATGATTTTAAAGATCTTGAAATCAAAAAATTGTAGGAAAAAGAATGTGTACGTGCTGGAACTGCGGTTAACGGATAAAAAGGTAAGAAATCCCCTATGTTGATGCATATCTCTTGAATTATAAAATTTTTAATGGTTATGCTCAAATACGTTTATTGCAAATCGAAGAAACCCAGATGCATGCAAAAGGTGCCAACGAACCCGATAGAAATATTTGAGACTAGTTGGTGGAAGGGAATGTATATTCCATCAAAAGGTTATCTCTCTACCTCAATAGAAAGTTTCAGAATTGTGGACTATGAACACGTTTTGTGGTCACAAAAGTGAAGCTACTACACAATGGGGAATCCGTCTTTCCTGAATATAAGTTTACTCTCATAGGTTTTAAAAGTGCACTGAAAAAATTGAACGACACCCCATTTTATCTCCATAAAACTGAACTACCTTTTAATTTTTCATTTGAGGTACACAAGATACATATAATTGATACTCCCTTTGTTTCTGAAAGACCGTCCTGTATTCTTTTTTCGTCAGTTTCAAAATTGTGTCCAACTTCTGTTTATAATCATACTTTTTCAATGAACTCTCTAATATACCCTTGAATTCTTTATAATCATAAATCTATTTTTAACGTGACCCAATCTAAAATATTAAAGTTATTAGTATAATTGAGGAAACAAATATATCCTTCATTCCTTTTAAGGAAATATACATTTAACTCTAAAAATTATATTCCTTATAAAGTTTATACTTCATAAATTCGATATCTTTTAAATTTTCCTTTTATATTTCATATTTATAATTCTCATAACAATCTTGGATTGTCTTTATTGCTAGTATTTTTATTAAAATAAAATAGGTAAGTAACTAAGGGTAGTCAAGTAAAATAATATGGTCTCCTTAATATTTTGAGAAAGTCAAAGCGGACCGTCTTTGTGAAACGGAGGGAGTAGCATTGTTGCTCGGATATGCCATTCACTACACCAAAACCAAGATTTTGTCACAATTTATTTTTCAGTCACAGATACACCTGTGATAAGTCCTGTGACAGTTATAACTGTATTAAATTTTGTATTCGTGATAATAATTAGGAATATTAAATTCTTTTATTAGTCACAATAATATTTGTTGACAATTTTACAGACAATCACAATTATAATTCAAAGTGATGATTCCACCCAAATATTTCACCACATCTAAAACAACCCCAAAATTATAACACTTTCCATTTTAGTTATCACTAATTTTCCCATATTTGTACAAACTAACAATTATATTTCATTTCTTTAAATCAAAATACATTTTTCTTTTTCTTTTTCTTTTTCTTTTTAATTTTCTTAATATTAGAAAACATGATCAAGACCAAGTCAACAAGTCATGACTTTATAGAAATTTGACTTTGACATATCTGCTTCTTCCGAAGACGGTGAAAATTACCAGACTACCCTTATCGAAATAAGTGCAATAAAAATTCCGAAGATTGTGAAAATGACCAGACTACCCTTATCGAAAATAAATAAACTAAATATTACAGACTGTTAAAATGACCATATTACCCTTAATGGAAAAATTGCAACAAAATATTACGCAAACTGTGAAAATGACCTGACTACCCTTATCAGAAATAAGTGAAATAAAGATTACAGACTGTGAAAATGACCATATTACCCTTAATAGAAATTAGTGCAATAAATATTATGGAAACTGTCAAAATGACCAGACTACCCTTATCGGAAATAAGTAAAGTAAATATTACAGACTGTGGAAAAACCATACAACCCCTATAAGAAATAAGTAAAGGAAATATTACAGACTGTGAAAATGACCATTTTACCCTTACTGGAAATAACTACAATAAATATTATGGAGACTATGAAAATGACCAGACTACCTTATCGGAAATAAGTAAAGGAAATATTACACATTTTAAAAACGACCATATTACCCTTAGTAGAAATAAGTGCAATAAATATCATGGAGACTATGAAAATGACTATATTACCCTTACTAGAAATAAGTGCAATAAATATCATGGAGACTATGAAAATGACCGAACTACCCTTATAAAAAAATAAGTAAAGTAAATATTACATACTAAGAAAATTACTATTTTACCCTTACTGGAAATAAGTGTAATAAATATTTTGGAGACTATGAAGATGACCTGACTACCCTTATCAGAAATAAGTAAAGTAAATATTACAGACTGTGAAAATGACCATATTATCCTTACTGGAAATAATGCAATGAACATCAAAGAGACTATGAAAATGACAAAACTACCCTTATAGAAAATAAGTAAAGTAAATATTACAGACTGAAAATGACCATATTACCCTTACTGGAAATAAGTGCAATAAATATCATGGAGACTATGAAAATTATCAAACTACTCATATCAAAAATAAGTAAAGTAAATATTACAGACTGTGAAAATAACCATATTACCCTTACTGGAAATTAGTGCAATAAATATTATTGAGAGTGTGAAAATGACTAGACTACCCTTATTAAAAATAAGTAAAGTTAATATTTCAGACTGTGAAAATGACCATATTACCATTACTAGACATTAATGCAATAAACATCATGGAGACTATAAAATAACCAAACTGCCCTTATCAAAAAAATAAAAGTACATATTATAGTATGTGAAAATGAATGACCATTTTACCCTTACTGGAAATAAGGTTAATAAATGTTATGGAGACTGTGGAAATGACCAAACTGCCCTTATCGGAAATAAGTAAAGTAAATATTAGAAACTACGGAAATGACTTTATTACCCTTAATGGAAATTAGTACAATAAATATTATGGAGACTGTGAAAATGACCAGACTATCCTTATCGGAAATAAGTAAAGTAAATATTACAAACTGTGAAAATGACCATATTACCCTTAATGGAAATTAGTGCAATACTGTGAAAATGACCAGACTACCCTTATTAAAAATAAGTAAAGTTAATATTTCAGAAGACGACCATATTACCCTTACTAGAAATTATTGCAACAAATATCATGGAGACTATTAAAATGACTGAACTGCCCTTATTAAAAATAAGTAAAGTAAATATTATTGTCTGTGAAAATGACCATTTTACCTTACTGGAAATAAGTGCAATAAATGTTATGGAGACTGTGAAAATGACCAGACTACCCTTATTGGAAATAAGTAAACTATATATTACAAACTGTGAAAATGACCATATTACCCTTGATGGAAATTAGTGCAATAAATATTATGGAGACTGTGAAAATGACCATTTTACCTTTACGGTCGTAAGGGTAAAATGGTCATTTTCTATTAAGGGTAAAATGGTCATTTTTATAGTCTATAATATTTACTTAACTTATTTCCGATAAGGGTAGTCTGGTCATTTTTTTTGTCACCATGATATTTATTGCACTAATTTCTAGTAAGGGTAATTTGGTCATTTTTACTGTCAGTGATATTTACTTTGCTTATTTCCGATAAGTGTAGTCTGGTCATTTTCACGTTCTCCATAACATTTATTGCACTTATTTCCCCTAAGGGTAAAATGGTCATTTTTACAGACTATAATATTTACTTTACTCATATCCGAAAAGGGTGGTCTGGTCATTTTCACAGACTCCATAATATTTATTGCACTTATTTCCAGTAAGGGTAGTATGGTCATTTTCACTGTCTGTAATATTCACTTTACTTATTTTCGATAAGGATAGTCTGGTCATTTTGACAGTCTTCATAATATTCATTGCACTTATTTCCAGCAAGGGTAAAATAGTCATTTTCACGGTCTGTAATATTTACTTTACGTATTTTTGATAAGAGTAGTCTCGTTATTTTCACAGTCTCCATAATATTTAGTTCACTAATTTCCAGAAAGGGTGGTATGGTCGTTGTCACAGTCTGTGAGGTATTTATTGCACTTATTTCCAATAAGGGTAGTTTGATCATTTTGACAGTCTCCATAATATTTATTGCAGTTATTTGCAGTAAGGGTAGTATGGTCATTTTCACTGTCTGTAATATTCACTTTACTTATTTCCGCTAAGGATAGTCTGGTCATTTTAACAGTCTCCATAGTATTTATTGCACTTATTTGCAGTAAGGGTAAAATAGTCATTTTCACAGTCTGTAATATTTACTTTGCTTATTTTTGATAAGGGTAGTCTGTTCATTTTCGCAGTCTCCATAATATGAATTTAGATTTCAGTTTCAGTAGATCTTTTTATCGATTACGAGATTTTTTTGTTATCATAATTCTAATTCTGTTTCTTTTTGTGCTATATTAGGTCTTTTATAGAAGAATAAGAACCGCAGAAACCCGAACAGGAGAAACCCTAAATTCATCAGCAAAAAGAAAAGAATCTGCAGCCTCTATTTTCCAACAAAAATTGGTTCTTCTTCGTTTTTATTGGTGAAGTCAATCTTTCAACTTATGCCGTCTTTTCTTAAAACAAAAACTTTTCTTACAATATCCCTATTTTGATTTGGCTATTGATTTGATTTTGTTTTATTAATAATAATGAGTGTTTTCTGATGTGGGTTTTTGTTTTCGAAGGCTGTTGTGAAGGTTATATATGAATCTGGAGAAGAGGAGCATAGATTTGTTGAGGAATGGATAGTATTAAATCTGAAGAAGAGGAGGTTATTGATGTTGTATTCGTTAAGCAGAAGAAGAGGAGGTTATTCATGTTTTTGCAATCTTAGTGTTATTGATGCTGTATTTCTTGAGCTTACTAGGTTATAATTAAAATTTATCTAAATTTATTAACATTAATTAGTGATGGAACTGTAATTTAACTAGTTTATCTGTTTTATATATTTTACGTTTCAGGGAATCTCTACTGCGAAATTGGTTCATTGATATTCCATGGTGGCGAAGTTTTAATTTACAGTATCAAGATGGTAAGCTTTTTCGTAGACCAATGTTTATGTTGCAGATGATTTTACAAACTGACACATTTTGACTCTTTTGCTATTGCAGGTGAAGTTTACAGCTGAAGAGCTTAGTCGGATCATGGACCTATAGTGTAATGTCAGGAACACGTCCCTCTTTGCCCATTTGGACCATGGTAATGCAACTGTATGGTATTGTTGCTACATTTTGATTAATACGGAGTTTAGGTTTGTCTCAAACTCAAACGCTAAACCAGAAATCGTTGAAGATTCAAAACAAGAAAACAACGAGAAATGTAAGATATTGTTTTTGGTTAAAAATGGATGAATGGCTTAGTTTGGTTATGTATATGATTCTAATTGTGGGATCTCTATGCGTTTCATGTTTGCAGGGTACAATTGTCTAAAAAGGGGGTTGGAAACGATCTGCAAAATTATATGAAAGGGATTGTGGAGCTCACAAGAGGATGCTATACAACAGATATTTTGTTACTGCTGGTAACATTTCTTTACCAATGATTCGTTTAATTTTTAACAGATGGGGATTATTTAAAAATCGCGAGGACAGGTACCAAGAGTGAGGGGAAGGTCCTGAAAAGCACATGCTGATTGGGTTGGCTTTACCATTGCTTTTAACAAGACTATGGTCTTTCTAATTGTAAAGAATAGTCAGGAATCAACTAAATTAGCAAGAGGTGGTTGAAAAGGTGCATCTTTGGAAGACTACCTGTGAAAACAATTGAAGTTCTTGGGTATTTCATCAGGTGTTATAGTTTTTTGTTTCTTTAATGCTTCTACGCTTTTTAAGTAAGCAAAAGTTACTTTTTATTATTGTTTACTTATCAAAACCTCGCACCTGAATTTTGCAGTTAACATCAATGAGAAGACAAGGAGAATATAATGAGAACTTCAAATAAGTTCTTATTACATTACAAGTTAGTGAACTATAATGGAATTGGATTCCTCCAAATGGTTTAGTTACTTTTCGTTTTTTTTGTCTCCTCATATATCAGACCCTTGTATCTGAATTGTGCAGTGAACATCATGGAGAACACAACGAGGTAAAAATACTGGAAATGGTTGTGCTGCTCGCCTGGGTATGATCCACAATGAAATAACCGATATCCTTTACTTTACTTATACCCCAATCTGATTTCAAAAGTAAGACTTTATGCTGGTATGATGCTTGTGATTGAAAGCATATAAGTTTTTTTGATCTTTACCGCTATTTCACTAAAACATGACGGAAAACCTCCAAATTGTTAGAAAAAGAAAAATTCTTTTTATAGTTTCTATTTTGTAGAAAATACGATAATTGATCTACACTGCTAAATCTTGTTATCGAATACAATTTGTTGTGATTTAATCTCATAGAACTATTGCATGGAGTTAACTGTCACTGAAAGCACATAAGTTTCTTTGATATCTATCTGTGTGTGTTGACCTTAATTCTGTATAATTCTAATAGTGCAACAACACAACAAATGTTATTTCTTTATCTGTAACTGTGATCTGGCTTGTAAATAAACTCATATAGATTCTTATAGAATAGCATAATCCTAGAGCTCTTATACTCTAGCTTCCCTACCTATCATTATTTTTGTTACCCGAGGAACAAATTTGTTTAAACATGTAAGTCTTCTACTCTCCTTGTAAATTTACTTCCCTGTATATTATGTGTTGGGATTTGATTAACTAAGTTATTTCCTAGGAGTTTCTCTTAGGAAGCTTATTAAGACTAATAATCTTATTGTTTATTATCTAATTCAGATTGGTTGCTTACACTGCTTATTATCCTGGTGGGAAGGCACAACAGATAACTTTATGATTAGTGGGGGAAAATATTTGTCAACTTATATAACAAGTAAGATGACACTCCAAATATACAACTTCCTAATTGCCATTCTTTGTTTAAGAACTAAGTGAATGATGATGAGTGAGATCATACTCCAAATATCTGCGTAGATATTTCAAAGTTGTACAGTAACCATGATTTCGTTATTTTGATTCAATATATGTTGTGTATCATTTTTGTTTCATGTTCAACAATTTTATAGTTATTTCATCTCTTATGATACTCAATTCCAAACTTGTTTAGCGGTGCAGGTGGTGGAACATATTGCGCATTTGAAGCTCTAAGCTTGATGGGATTTATTGAAGATGACGTTTTGTCCAAAGGGACAACATCTTTTGTTATTGATATGAAATCGTTGTTGGAATGGTGAATTTTCTGTCATATTACTACTAATACAAATATTTTGAGGTCCAAATAGTATTTATGTATTCTGAGTTACTTTTTAAGTATAAGTTGACTACTCTTTTGACATTTCATTCTGTAGAGGCAAACAATTGGTGGTGATTTACAAGGCTGAGAGAACAAGGCGACTGACACCTGTTATGCATTTTGGTAAAAGACTTGGGAAATACTGAGCTGAGTTGGTACCTTTGCATGTGTTTTTAGTTGACAAGTGTTGTTTGTGTTTGCATAGGATTGGTGGCATACTTAGAGTCTTGGGGGTTCAGAACTTCCATGACAGTGCAGTCGTATGAGAAATTATGCTTACTTGTGAATCCTAGGTGACGTTGCTTATTTGTGCTTATGAGCACATGTTATTATTCAATTCTTGGTGTGATTATATAACTGTCATTATATCAATATCATATGAGAAGTTAATTGCAATCCCACAGGTGTTAATGGCCAAATTTGAACATCCCAGGTTCAAATTCGAACCTAGGAGTAAGAATACCTGTTGTGTAAATTCCTCTCTATACTAGAAACTCTTCACCAATCTGAATTTTGTGTTACTTGGTCCCTTAATCTATATTTTCACAAATTCAATATTTAGTTGATAGACTTTTAAATTTTTTCTGCAGTTCAAAAACTTCAGAAATCATTATGCTTTGGAGTTTTCCGATCGTGATATACAGGTAAAGTATTTATTCACTATTTTTTAGTTCTTGTCATCCTAAAATACAACTTTGTTAGGGGATGTTTAGGTCTGATCACTGTTTGTAATTTTAGGGGACAACATATGTTGTGCTTGCAGGGATTTTTTACGCCTCGACTTGAGCTGACTATGTATTTTTATTTCTTGGTTCTAAAGAGGTAATCCATTTATCTCTACAAAAATTTCACTTCAGTTAATGAAAAACAGTCTTATGAAATATAATAGATAGGAAAGAAAGATGGCTTACAGAAGTCGTAATCTCACAATAACATCTTACACATTTTATATGTACTATGCAGCAAACTCGTAGATAAAGAAACCTTGATGGTTTGTATTTGACTTTTGATTTATAAGAAAGCTCCAATTCAAGCGACTCGAAAGAAATTTGGCTTTGTAAACTCCAGGTACTTGAATAACAACCACTTTATGGAACACAGATCGCATTGGATGTGCATAGTTTGTTAGAATTGTTTTTGGGTAGATTTCATAATGAATAGAAGGATTCCTTTGTATTTGTGTTTCGTAGTGAATGTATGGATGGCAGAATCCGGATAGTTTGCAAAGGATATGTATAGTTTGCTTATTGAAAGTAAGAAAATTCAATTGTGTTTCAGATTTATTTGTATTTCAGGCCTGTAAACTGGAAGTCCAGGTACAGGATAGTTTGCTGAGAATATGTATTGTTTGCTTATTGAAATAAGGAAATTCAATTGTGTTTCAGTTTATTTGTATTTCAGGCCTGTAAATCGAAAGTCCAGGTCCATGATACCGAACTGTATTGTGGGCTTGTAAACTGGAAGCCCGGGTCCATGAAAATGGTCTGGGCTATTGATGTAGTGCAAGATATGGCAGAATCTTATTTGTAAGGAAGAGATCAGCGAAAGAATATTCGTTAACCATGCAGGAATATCTGCATGTTTGTTATTTTTGTTAAGAAATAAGAGATATCTTGCATGATATCGTATTTGGGTAGATTTCCTTTTATTTGCATTAATCTTAGAAGATATTGTCACTAAGCCTAATAAGGCCTATATATGTCCTCGTCTGAAGAAAAAGAGGACAGACTTTGAATAATCATATTCTTCCTTTGAGAAGTTTTATCTATGTGTGGTTTCTTCCGTTTCCAGTACTAACATCCTACACCATTTGGTATTCAGAATCAGGGTATCGATCCTTCCAACATGTTTCGTGGTAGAGGTCAAGGTGGTCCTCGCGAAGCTCTATTTGATGAGGTGATGGAGAGAACTAGGTACGATGAATTATCACGCACGGTTGAGCAGCTCGCCGGTCAAGTAGCAACATTGTTACAACGACATGAGCGCCGTCGTCCTCCTACGGATGAATCCAATTCGGATGGAACAGATGACGATAATGATATTGAAAACCCCTTTGCTGGGCGTGAGCGTGATTCTAGGAGTTGGGAATCATCATTCCGCATAGAGATTCCTGAGTTTCATGGTAGCGGTTTATCACCGGAAGATTGTATCGACTGGTTCTCTATTGTCGAGTGGTTCCGCTTGTGGCTACGCGCTTTCGAGGAAGGGCTGCTGTTTGGTGGCGTCAGTTGAAAGCGTCTCGAATTCAGCAAGGTAAAACTCCTATTTCTTCCTGGATTAGGATTGAAAAGTGCATGCGTTCGGCCTTTTTACCGTTAACTATACGAGGGAACTCTATATTCGTTTACAAAATCTTCGTCAGGGTTTTCGGTCAATTGATGAATATACGAAAGAGTTATATGATTTGGTCACACGATCAGGTATTACAGACACCGAAGACCGACTTGTCTATCGATACTTAGGGGGTTTGCGTGAGACTTTTCAAGATACCCTTAATCTGTTTGACTATTATTCTGTGTCTGAGGTTCATCAGCGTGCTTTGCGATTGGAGAAACAACTATCTCGTAAGTCGATTCGGGCAGCAAATGGCCGTCCTACGACTTCTTCTTCTCATACTGCTTCCGCACAACAGGTTGTTAGTATGCCTACGAAGTCTGGTCCTAAGTGATATCGTTGTGGAGATCCGAATCACTTGGCAAACGAGTGTCGCAAGGCTGGAAGACCGGGTAAGGCTTTGCTTGCAGAAGTGGATACTGCTGCTGATATCTTTGCTGATGCGGAGGAGACAACAGCTGAGTTCGATGAGGTGTTCCTGCCAGGTGACCAAGAACATCTTCCAGAAAACGTGTACTATTGCAGGCAAGGTGTGTTGTTTGATCGTTGATTCTGGCAGCTGTGAAAACGTGGTATCTGATGAGGCTGTTCGGAAACTCAAGCTTCCCACGGAAAAACATCCTAGCCCATATTCCCTTCACTGTCTTAGTAAAGGATCCGAGGTAACTATTTCCAGACGTTGTCTTGTGAAGTTTTCCATTGGTTCTGTCTATGAAGATGCCGTGTGGTGTGATGTCGTGGTGATGGATGCCTGTCATCTGCTGTTGGGTCGACCATGGCAATACGATAGAGCAGTGACTCATGAGGGTAAGCTGAACACCTACTCATTCATACTTAAGCATACTCGTGTTACGCTGGTTCCTGCCAATGTGGCAGTACACGCACCTGTTTCTCCCGTGGCTTCCAATTTTCTTTCTTGGCGTCCGCTTGAGAACGAGATGCTCACTGAGGGGATGGTGTTCCTCTTGTGTGGTCTCTCTCGTGAGGCTACAGCTGCTATGGAAGTTACGACATGTGTGCAGGAGCTATTATCGGACTTTGAGGATATCTTCCCAGTTAATCTTCCAGAGGGTTTGCCTCCTTCTCGAGCTATTCAGCACCGGATAAACTTGGTTCCTGGTTCAGTGCTTCATAATTGATCTCATTATCGCATGAGTCCAAAAGAATATATGGAACTACAACGTTAAGTGAGGGAGTTATTAGCCAAAGGCCTTATCAGAGAGAGTCTCAGCCCTTGCGCAGTTCCGGCGTTGCTCATTCCTAAGAAGGATGGTACATGGCGCATGTGCGTGGATAGTCGTGCAATTAATAAGATTACGGTAAAGTATCGTTTTCCTATTCCTCGATTAGACGATATACTTGACCAGCTTCATGGTGCTACGGTTTTTAGCAAATTGGATTTGCGTAGTGGCTACCATCAGATTCATATACGGCCAGGAGATGAATGGAAGAACGCTTTTAAAACGAGGGAAGGACTTTATGAATGGTTGGTGATGACGTTTGGTCTCTCCAATGCTCCTAGTTCATTTATGCGCGTAATGAATGAAGTATTAAAACCATTTTTGGGTAAGTTTGTTGTCGTTTATTTCGATGACATATTGGTTTATAGTACTAACTTGGATTGTCACTTGTGTCATCTTCGTGAGGTCTTAGTAGTTTTACGCCAACAACATTTCTTTGCTGCTCCAAAGAAGTGTGTTTTTTGTACGGATCGTATTCTGTTTCTTGGATACGTCATATCCAAGGATGGCATCTCGGTGGATGAGTCTAAGGTTGATGATGTCCGTACTTGGCCTTTCCCCCAAACAATCCATGAGGCTCGGAGTTTTCACGGGTTTGCGTCTTTTTATAGGAGATTTATTCCCCATTTTAGCACGATAGCAGCGGAAATCACCGACTGCATGAAGAATAGTAAATTTGCATGGACAGAAGAGGCGACAACAAGCTTCATCTTGCTTAAAGAGAAGCTTTGTTCGGCTCCTATATTAGCTTTACCCAATTTTTCTTTGCCGTTCGAAGTACACACAGACGCCTCTAAGGTTGGTATTGGTGCCGTCTTAAGCCAAACAGGTAAGCCGGTCGCCTTTTTCAGTGAAAAGTTGAATGGAGCCAAACGTAATTATAGCACGTACGAATTGGAATTTTATGCTATCATACAGACTCTTAAGCACTGGCGTCATTATTTGATTCATTCCGACTTTGTTTTATTTACCGACCACGACGCCCTCAAGCACATAGCTAATCAAGAAAAGATGAGTGCACGACAGGTTAAGTGGGCTAGTTATCTGCAAGATTTCACGTTCGTCCTCAAACACAAAGCTGGTACTCAAAAACATGTGGCTGATGGTCTGAGTCGTCGTCGTAGCCTCTTAACATAACTTCGGACTGAATTATTGGGGTTTGACTCGTTTGCGACATTATACCAATCAGACCCATATTTTTCTGTCATATTGGAAGTTGTACGTGCAGGCAACAGTACACAATCCTCCTTGTTGGACGGATTTATCTTCAAAGGAACTCGACTGTGCATCCCGTCCTGTAGCTTGCGGTTGAATATCATCCAGGAGATACATAACGAAGGTCACTTTGGTCGTGACAAAACATTCCAACTGATCTCTTTCTCCTATTTTTGGCCATGTCTGTTTAAGAAGGTACAACGATTTGTCTCCCGTTGTCACGTCTGTCAGGTCTCTAAAGGGTCAACTACGAATGCGGGTCTTTATATGCCGTTACCAATTCCTTCGAAGCCATGGACTGATATTAGTATGGACTTTGTCGTCGGTTTGCCGCGCACTCAACAGGGAATGGATTCTGTTTTTGTTATAGTTGACAGATTTTCCAAGATGTCACATTTTGTAGCATGCAAGAAGACTACGGACGCGGTTAATGTGGCGCTATTATTTTTCAGAAATGTGTACCGTCTGCATGGTCTTCCGGAATCCATCATATCTGACCGTGATTCTAAATTTCTTAGTCATTTTTGGAGATGTCTTTGGAAATTGTTACGTACGGAGCTAAAATTCAGCAGCGCTTATCACCCACAAATGGATGGGCAGACAGAGGTAGTGAACCGTTATCTTGGGAATTTACTTCGTAGTTTGGTTGGGTCTCACACTAAGCAATGGGATCAACATCTGTTTCAAGCTGAATTCGCTTTCAATAGAGCAATTCATAGGGGCACAGGGTTTAGTCCTTTTCAAGTGGTCTGTGGGTTTAACCCTTGTTCCTCACTCGACCTAGCACCGGTTCCATACCTACAACGTGTGCATACCACTGCGGATGCGTTAGTGGAGAATCTTCAACACAGTCATGAGATTGCTGCTCAAAATTTGGTAGTTTCTTCTGCCAAATATAAAACGGCCGCTGATAAGCATCGTCGTCATGTTGAATTTGAGGTAGGTGATTTCGTTTGGGCTGTGCTCATTAAGGAACGTTTTTCGGCGGGTACATACAACAAGTTGGGTCCTCGCAAGATTGGTCCATTTGAAATTATTGAAAAACTCAACCCCAATGCTTACCGTCTGAAGCTTCCCAGTCATATTCATACGGCTGATGTGTTCAATGTGCGTCATCTAATTCCCTACCACGGCGACTCGTCCGATGATGTCTTCCTAACCTGCATAATTCGAGGGCGAATTTCCTCTTTCCCGGGGAGAATGATGTAGTGCAAGATATGGCAGAATCTTAATTAGAAGGAAGAGATCAGCAAAAGAATATTCGTTAACCATGCATGAATATCTGCATGTTTGTTATTTTTGTTAAGAAATAAGATATATCTTGCATGATATCGTATTTGGGTAGATTTCCTTTTATTTGCATTAATCTTAGAAGATATTGTCATTAAGCCTAATAAGGCCTATATATGTCCTCGTCTGAAGAAAAAAGAGGACAGACTTTGAATAATCATATTCCTCCTTTGAGAAGTTTTATCTATGTGGGGTTTCTTCCGTTTCCAGTAATAACATCCTACACCAGCTATCCATTTTTTTAATTGTAATTTAAAGAAATGTCACAGGTTTAATTGTTACAACAAATGTAACTAAAAAGAACCACGTGTCATTATCTTGGTGTGCATATTAACATGATGTCACGTGTCCACAAAGGATTTGTTACAAAATTATAAGCAATACATTTAGGTGTCACTCGGTTAATGTTACAAACCAAAAAAACGATACAAAGGATGTGTCACTGTTACTATTTCTCTAAGACCCATGACTCTGTGTCGCAAACGCTGTAGCAAATAAGTCTGTCGTCCTTGTGTCGCTGTCACTGTTGGAAAACGACTGTCCTGGTAAGTCTGTTCTTCGTGTTCTTCAGCTTTGCAGCAGCAGAAATGGAGTTTCTGCATCTTGATTTTTCGACTCTGTGGTGCTCTATTCCTATACCAAACTCTCTGTTTTCTTCTCTGCTACCCCAAGACGCTATTTATACACAACATGCGATGAAAATCTCTTGTAATAACTCGTAATAATTCTCCTTAACTCTGCCAGCCTCGGAGATATTTTTATTTCCTTTTTCTTATTCTTCACGCGTCTGTTACTGTAAACTATCCTTATTTGATTTCTACACGTTTCTGCTCCAGTTTGGCACAATCCAAGCACAAGCATTACACGTCTAAATCTTGCGTAATCCCGTGATATTCTCCTGCAAAACTCGTGCTTCTATGTTTCCTTCTAACTCGATTTCTAACCAATTTGGGTCAACCAAAGGCCCATACCAAGCCTTTTAGGCTATATCACGTCCACCCATGAAGTTTCAGCGATTTAGTCTACCACTAACCCATCCAAAATCCGATCGAGAAAACTGCCAGGAGTGAACTCTTCTTCCCTTAAAAAAAATGAATTTGAAATGAAGAAGAAGGGTTTCCCCCTATAGCAATTGGGTTTCCCCTTAACCATACTGAGATTCAGTTTAACACCTATCTTCCGAGGGTGCCTTTAGCAACTTTTTTGAGCCGATTCTTTTCGAAAATGTTTATTTCCAAAAATACCTAAAAATACATAAAAACACCATATTAGCACGAAAATCGAATTCCAACTAAGCAGACATTGAGGACAATTTAGACACAAAAATGTGTCTATCAGTTAATTGTTATAAATATGGAGTAACATTTAAAACCGTTAAAATAATTGTGGCAAATAAAACACGTGTCGCACCCCAAAAATTAGGTAAACTGTTACTATAAACTATTGTAACGGCAAGTAAACGTGGCTCTATTTTATCATTGTCACAGAAAAAATGTGGCAAAAATTTATAACAATGTTAATCACAACGTTTCTGCAACGGCATATATGTGTTACAAATGTAATTAATAACATATATACCCTGTGACAAAAACCTGGATCTGGTGTAGTGATTGGGAGATTGAAATCTATTTCAGGTATTACTATGGAGGCATTCGATGGTCAAAAAGGGTCCGACGAAGTTCAAAAGAGAGATAATCATCGAAGATAAAAAGTACGTTTGTTTTAAAGTTATATCATGTTGAGTACCGGGGTAATGAAGAGGACCACGAGCAATTAAGCGAGTTTCGAGATTAGTGGTCCGTTACTAATTAACCACATCATGTGCTGACATTAATATTTTTAATTCACCTGATATACAATTATACATTACAACAAATACACTTGCATTAACTACGACCACCGTATCCAGAGTGTTGTTCAATTTGGATATACCAGAGGTCAATGAATTTAAGAAAACGTAAGTGTGCAGAATAGAAGATAAACTGCGTTGTAACCTATAATAAGTATTAATTTACCAAAATGCTCTTACATACTTCTAAAAAAAATTAGTCAAT
This sequence comes from Papaver somniferum, assembly GCF_003573695.1. Lineage (NCBI taxonomy): Eukaryota > Viridiplantae > Streptophyta > Magnoliopsida > Ranunculales > Papaveraceae > Papaver > Papaver somniferum. Next base: position 152,440,138 of record NC_039367.1, on the reverse strand, counting down.
GAATTGAATTACGGCAACAAAGTTGATGTTAAATACCTATTGAACCATCTCCGAGAAAAAAATTTCATATTTGTTGATTGACGAGGAAAATGATGATGTGGAAGTTAAAGATGAAAATGAAAATGTAGTATAAAGCCACATTCACATAAATAAGTTAGGATAGACAACTGAAAAGATATTGAATAGTTTTTTTATTTCATAATGAAGCAACAACATAAAAAAACTCTTCCTAAGCTCATTCAGAAAAATAACAAACAAAAAGAAACTCTTCTAATGTTGAAAAATTACCAAGATGACATACAATGGGACATAAATTTCAAAAAAAAAAGAAGTCACTTTTCAATTATTTACTACCAAATTAGCATAAATGTAGAATTCATTTATACAAATTAGAGATTTATTAATTTTTATACATAAAGGACCTATAGTGAATTTTAAATTTTTATTAAGTTACAAATTTAGCGAATTATCAACTTAGTAAGTTATATCTATCCAGGGCTGGGAAAAAAAAAATCTTATCGTGATTATTCATTTATCATTGATTATTTTATAATGGTCTAATATATATAACTTTTATTACATACTAAAACTGCAAAATCAATTTAAGCAGACTTGCATCAGGAGACTATATCAATAAAAAAATTAATTTCTACTGTATATGAACCAATAAAAAATTAGGTAATCATCAATGGTGGTACCTAGATAATACAACCCAGGTTTTATCAATGTGATACCTAGATAACATATAGAAGCACATTAATAATATTTTAAAGTATTTTCACGAGAGATATCAAGCTAAAAACCAAGTGTTAAATATCGAAGCCTACATAATGCATGAAAGTAATCAGAAGTTGAGCCCGGCCGTAGGATCTTTCTTCGTAAAAGCAAGACCGTAAAAAGAAAATATATCCCAAGTTATAAACTCATATCGGCACTTACGTATAAACTTAGAATACATGCGATACATATGCTGAAATTATTAACAATTAAAGGTGCAGAACTGTTTGATACCCACCAGAGAAGATAAGATTAACGTGATTTCTATATGCAAATCTTATTTTAGGATGATAATAACAGTAAGCGTTTTACGATTTTTTTAGAGACATGGTTGGTGTGTATGTATAAATATGTACACAAAAAGGGGAGGTTGAGCCGGGGCAGCAAGTCCTCGGTGATACCTAGTAAGTTATATAAAACCCTATTCTCTTCTTTCTTCTTTATAAACCATATTTTCTTCTTCTTCCTCCTCTTCCTCTCCCACAAAGTGAAGTTGAAGAAGAAAGAAGCAACAATGTCAAACCGCCCAGAAGAGATGCTCCTAGAAATCTTCTCAAGGCTACCAAGGAAGTGTATTTTGCGATTTCAGGTGTGTGAGTAAGTCTATGTGTACCTTACTTGATACCACTAGTTTTCAAAATATGCATAATGAGCTTGGTCATATAAAAAAACGGTGCTAGACTTGTGTTTAACATGGCTAAAAGTAAGAAAAAGTATGCGATTGATTATAAGTCAGTATCATCTTTATTTCCGTTATCAATATCATCAGCAACAATATGCGAATTTCAGGAGTTTAAGTTTCAGGTGGATTACCCTTATACAACTAAAACTGTTAAAGTTCGGTTTTTAACGTCTTCATATGATGGCTTCGTTTGGATACGTTATACTTGTATTACAAATAGTTGCGAAAATTTTTGTTTGTGGAATCTGTCAACAAAATGGTACAAGAAAATTCCATTGCCACGAGAAGTGAACAATGCTGACATTAAAGGCTATGGGTTTGGTTATGATTACATGACTGGCGATCACAAATTGATAAGGATTGTGACCAACTGGGATTCAAACTGTTCTGATGTTGATGTCTATACATCAGAATCAAATTCTTGGAAATGCACAGAAAACGTACCATACTGTCTTTGTTATGATCAAGCTTGTGAAGGAGTACTCTTTAATGGAGGTCTTTATTGGGTTGTGCGCACCTTTGAATAAAGCTGCAATGTACATGTACTTGTCCGTTTTGGCATTGTGGATGAGATATTCGAGAAGGTAGCATTTCCAGAAGGCCTTATGCCACATCCAGAAGAACCTTTAGAAGGAAATAAGCTCCGATTACATGTGGGAGTATTCATATCATGCTTACTTTTAGATTTTCATCATGTTTCTAATGTACGGATTGATATATGGATGATGCAAGAATATGGGGTGACAGAATCTTGGACTAAAAGTTTCTCCATTACGCAGGAGAGTATAACTAGTAGCACGCGAGTAGAATTCTTATGGAGTTTCAAGAACAATGAAATTTTATTGATTGTTGATCAAGATTCGTTTTATATGATCCAAAGAACAAAAGATATAGAGAACTGATGTTGAATTCTCGTATAAATGGAATATTAAAAATAAAACACAGTGATATGGGTACTTCATGTTTGGCATAACTAAGGGTCTTGTGCAATGTGCGCGGAGAACAATATAGGTAAAGTATCAATCTTATTACGTATGTCTTTTGCTAGCTTTTGTCAAGACTGTTATTTTGATTCTCTTAGTACTGATAATTAACTGGAAAATCCTCATGGAGGCATCTTTGTAAGCTTTGGTATTTTATATTGTATGCATCGGCACGATTTGCATCTTGGCCATTTCAAATGTAACTTAGTTGTTGAGCAGCTGAGCTAGTAATGATACAACTTGGCCATTTCAAATATAACACAATACTCTCCCCATCTTGTATTATATGTTATGTTGTTCAGAACTTGTGTTTCTCTACCGCTTAAAATATTTTAAGATATTCAATCTTAATATGCTTGGAAATTGTTTCAGACAAAATGGTTTTGAATGGAGCTGCTCTACCAAGGGGAAGTGCAGAAGAAGTTGCATGTCTTGGCAGGAGAAAGAAACAAGTGGTGGTCGTTGCTCCAGTTTTACACCGATGATGCACCTGGACTGAAGATTTCTCCTAATGTTGAACTTGTAATGAGCATCAGGTATTTAGGTTCATTGCATTTGTTGCTGTTTTACAAGTCATAGGAAAGTTATACTTGGTAGCAAGAGAGGCTGGGAGGTCCTAAATTTACAGAGCTAGATAGTTGTGGATAGCATATTAAATGGTATGTTATTACTTGAATGATACCAAAACCTTGTTAACGACTTAGTTTTACTAAGTGAAAAGTTCCTTATGGATGTTCTTTTTGGTTTTGGTTTCTCAAAGTTATCAATACCTGATTATACTTAAATGTTGAAGAAGGAATCAAGAAAAAAATCGTAATCTTCTTCTTTGTGTTCATGAAATACTGAACTGAATGGTCAAATGCTGGTTACTTGCTTCGTTCTTGCGAAATACTCGATTGCTTCGTTGAAATACTCCAACATGTGGACACTAAAAATTTCTGGGAGAATAAAAGTTTTCTTTTGGAAGTGCATCCAAAATTCTTTGCCCACTAATACAAATTTATTTGGAAAAGTAAAAGACAATGATCCTTCTTGTCCGTGTATGGAGAAGAACTTGAAACAACAGAAAACCTACTCTTTCACTTCAATTATGCAAAATCTGTCTGGGAACAAGGACCTAACCTAATTATAATTCAATTTGATTCATCGTTTAATATTTTTGATCTTTGTAAATAATGGTTTCATAACATAAATCAAATGACATGAATAAAATTCTTTCTAACTAAAATGTGGTTTATTTGGAAGGAAAGATGCGACAGAGTATTTGAGGATAAATATAAAACAACTTTTCAGTTATCAATAGAAATCCAGAAACATACTTTATATTGGTCTAGGAAAACTTCTTCACATAAAGGACGGAAAAAATCTATGAAAAAACCAAAAACCCCATGGACTGCACCAACAACCCACTATCTTAAGATCAATGTAGATGCTACATGGGTTTTAGAATTATCATACTGTATTTTTTCTTTAATTGTAATAAATTTAATAGGTGAAGTATAAGGAGAAAGAGCAAGACCATCAACAAGCTCTGACCCACAAGAAGCAGAAGCGGTAGGCATTCTTCAAGCAGCCTATATTACGCCAAAGAAAAGAACATCAAACAATTTAACATAAGAGGTGATTGTGAAAGCCTTTTCAACTATCTCAATGGAAAAGGTTAAATAATGTTTACATGGCACATCTGGGGGGTATATTTATGCCCAATACCACGACTTCAATGGAGTTACACAAACTACCACGAGCATTGAATGTCCCCCAAGCCGTGTAGGCATTCTTTAATGGCAAATCTTCAGAAATCTCGTGGAATAACAAAAGCATTTTGGAGGAAGCAAAAAAATTAGCAAAATCATGCAAAAACTTTTTGGGTTTTTATTTTGTGAATAGAACAGGCAACTTAGTTGCAGATGCCTTAGCTAAATATATATGCAAGAAATTAACTTTCAGAAATGGATTGGACTTTTTATCCGGCTTGTATAACTCAAAAACTCATAGTAGACAAATCTAATTTGAGAATGAACTGAACCTTTATATTAGATATTCTTACTACTATTGTAAGTCAGAATCAATGTGAGTCTTAATTTCAACTAACGAAATCCTTATTCACACAACAACAACAAAAAGACATTGCTCGATATCCGACTATTTCGTCATATGTGTTTTTGTTTTGTTGTTTTTATTTAAAATGCATTGGATGTTGTAATAAGAAGACTTCTCAATTGGAGGGTCTCATATTTCATCAATGTGTCCCATCAGACTTCCCAACTGGGGTGAGGGAGTTCGACTCTTGCCATGCACCATCAAATAAAAGGTGGAATCTCTACAATCTATAACATTGTCCTTAGAGCTGGCACATATAGCAAATTGGTATAGATGAAGGAGACTAGGCTAGGAAAAAAAATTCATTACACATCAATGCTCACGATTTATTATCTTCAATGAAGGGCCGTTGAGTGGAAAAATATCCACATCCACGACTGTATAAAATAGATCAACTTGATAGTCATGTAAATATGTTTTTTGTTGAGCATTACGCATACCTCTCCCTAATGATGCATAAGGAGACATCAATTTATGTCATCATCGCAATTAAAGTTTATCAATTATCAAATTTTCATGTCAATTTACTAATATCGACATGTTTCTTCTTCTTTGTGTTTGTTATATGGTATGCAAATGATAAACTTAGAGACAACTTAATTCACCTGGGCTTTTAATAGGGAGTGCAGAATTCTATCCTTTTTTGGGGTTACAAACTATATTGTAAACTAGTAGTAGGGTTTTGAGCGAGGAACTTACTATAGAATGATTTTTTAGAGATCATGTTTTTTTTGAGGGGACCATGGTTTTATTAGACCACCTTCCCTATAGTGATAAGGGATGTCCTAAAACGTTGAAATGGCTAACCTACCCTTAACCTAATTTAATTTAAAACCAACCTAATAACCACCTATATATATATATAACCATCACCTCTTCCCACCACCTCCGATTACCACCACCACCAACCACCGATTACCACCACCACCACCGCCGATTACCACCACCACCACCTCCGATTATCACCACCACCAACCACCGATTACCACCACCACCTCCTCCCACCACCACCGCCACCGCCTATTTAAGAAATGTAACAACATCAATGCAATCACAATTAAGTTCGGTTACATAATAATTTTATCGAGTATAAAAGACGCCAGCCGCAACCTGATTCTGCCATGGGACCACTTTGGAGGTATTTTCCAACAAACCCTTCACTTTAATTTGATTTTGATTGCTTCAATCGAATATAAATCATCAAAATAGGGTTTTAGTAGGAGTTACAGAGCAATGTTCGGTTAGGCCGATTTTCCAAAAAACCCTAGTTTACTAGCCGAACTTCTTGAAATGAAGAACACGAAGAACAGTTCGGTTCTATTGGATTTAAAACTAAGTCACCGAACTCTCTGTTAGGTTGTTTTGCAAAATTTTTTAAAACTACAAAGTAACCGAACTCCACCGAAAAAAAAACAAATCCAGTCTAACCGAACTGTGTACTTGTGGCCACTATGTTGAGTTTCAAAATAACCGAACTTATCCAATAGATTTCGGTTTGTTCGTAAAAACTTTTAAAACTACAAAGTAACCTAACTTAGCCAATAGACGCTGGAACTTCACATTTTTTTTGTTTGTTAAGTTCGGTAACTTCACAATTTTATCGCAGAAACCGAACTCAGAGTTCGGTTGGTTAGCTGTTAGGTTCAAGTTTGCGAAAAAACCGAACTTTGTAAACTTATATACTCTTATATTACGTAAAGTTCGGTTAGATCAAAAGTGCATGTAGTTTGCGAACCAACTGAACTTTGTACACCAAAGTTCGGTTAGTTGAGAACCAACCGAACATAACGCTGTAACTCCTAGAAATTATATTATGTGAGAGTTCGGTAACCTGCGTGTTTGGAACAAGTAACTGAACTACACTTTCAGATGAGTTCGGTTACTTGTTCATCTCACGGGGCAACCGAACTACATCTTCAGATGAGTTCGGTTACTTGTTCTTCATATAAAGTAACCGAAATGTTCAAAATCCAGTTCAAATCCGGATCATTTTGAAGATTAACAAATATTCTAGGATAGGATGGAGATGAAGAATCAGATGAGTTTTCATCATTTTAATACTCAAACTTAGTGAATTGGATTTTTTTTTTATTTTCCATGTTTTTCTCCTTCATCTTCTCTAACTCTACTCTCTCAATAATTCTACTCAACTAATAATAAACCCATCTTTTAATTTAAGCTCACTAATTATTTTTAACTAAATCATTCACTAATCATAACCTAAAATTAATTAAGAGGGTAGATTAGGTATTAAATAAATAACTAGATATGGGTGACCTAAAATTACTTCTAATACCTTTACCCAAAATAAAATCATGGTCCCAAAAAAACCATGGTCCCAAAAAATCGTTCTTACTTCTTAGTGTACATTGCTCCCCTTTTGATTGATAGTTAAAGATCGCCTTAATGGGTATCCCTTGAGGCCCATGAAGTTCTCAGTTCTTCAGTTGTCCGTGTGGCTGTGACTCCCTAGGTCCCACCAGAGCTGCCCAAGTGGACTTAGATTTTTAGCCAAACATGATCCATTAGTATTGTGTGCTGTTGTGGAGTCCAACGAGCATTCCTTTTCAGGTAAAGGCTAGGGGTGTAAATTTTGCCCGGCTGCCCGAGACCCAGTACTGTCCGTCCTGTCCCATGACAGTTCAAGGGTGACCGTGGCCCTTTACGGGCTGGCCCGACCTAGCCAATTTAAATAAGAGGGCGGGCACAGGCCACAATTCAATTTTTTTTTCCGTCCCAAACCCTCCCTATTATCCCGTCAATGCTACCCGCCATGTTAGCCCGCCAGTGTTATCCATTTACCTAGCCTAAGTGACTGTTCTCATTTGTTTTATCCTAGAATATACTTGGTACATATACTTAATACAGTCAACCCTCATAGTTTTCATATGTATTTCTTAATTTTTATTCCATAGGAGTCTAATTTTGTTAATCATATAGAGAAAATATTGAGCAAAATCTAAGGCAGTTTCCTTTTCTGATGATTCAATTCAGGAAAAATTATAGGAAGTTTGGTTTATCTTATTCCATCTCAATTCTCGTATTTGATTATTAATTTTAAGTAAAACTTGTGTATTATTACTACTTTTTTTTATTTTTAACAATATATATGTATAATATATATTTGTTTGTAATATTCAAGGCCCTCCCGGCCCTACCTACCCGAGCCCAAATTACAAAACAAGCTTGGGTAAGCCATGGGTACTAACTGTAGATAAATCACCTTGCCCACCCGGCTCTTTTAATTTCATGGATAAGAGATGTTCCGACCCGTCCTATACCGTCTCATTTAATAAATAGGACGGGCTGCCCGGCTCGGCCTAATTTACACCCCTAGTAAGGCTATCTCAAATTTAACGATGGCATTTGATTTAGTAATTACTTGAAAATATTGTCTTCCTATCTTTATATGCTTGATATTTAGTAAACCTCAAATCCACCTATCTGATTTAGTAATTACTTGATATTTAGTTGTTTTTATATGCTTCTCAGGTGCTGGCGAGCTACATGTCCAGATGCTTCTAAAGGAGTTGGAAAACTTTGTAGGTGGGAAACGAATTGAAAAGTCCAACCCTATGGTATGCTTTCAAGAGACTATTTTTAATAGCTCTTCAAGATACTTAGATTGTTTATCTAAGTTAGGTCATTTATACATGTTGGGTTCTCCTCTCGACAAGAATTATCTTAGATAATTGATGAAAGGTATCATGAACCCCTGCGAAGTTTTCCGAATTATAAAATATTTGGTGGTTTGACCCTTAATGGAAGTGCGTGTATGCTATGCTGAAGCCTTCTAATGCTCTTGTATTTTCTTACTAGGCTTCTTATTAAAATAAAAGGAATGGTTAAGGCCTTTGTAATGCCAGTATGGGCGCCGATTCTTCTTTCTATTATGTTGGCCACTGAATCTTAAACCATCTTCTCTCCCACTAACTAACGTGTTGGTGTAATTTGTTTAAGATGAATGATTCAAATTATAATGGTTTCATGCAAATTTCCGAACCAATTATAAAAACATAAGCTAATTGAATTATGGAACACTATTAAGAAGATCCAAAGATGATCAAAGTAAATATAAAAGAGGCACAATAAGAAAATATTTAATTTATAAACTAAAAAAAAAATTATAGTGGTTTTGTGCAAATTTCTGAACGAATTATAAAAACATAATTAACTGAATTGTGAAACACCTTTAAGAAGATCCTAAGATGATGAAAGTAAATATAAAAAAAGGCATTATAAGAAAATGTTTAAGTTATAAACTAAAAAATTCGTGAACGAACTATAAAAACATAAAGTTAACTGAACTGTGAAACATCACTAAAAAGATCCAAAGATGATCAAAGTAAATATAAAAAAGGCAAAATAGGAAAATGTGTAAGTTATAAACTAAAAAAGAATTACAATAGTTTCGTTCAAATTTCCGAACAAATTATGAAAAACATATGTTAACTAAATTATGAAACAGCATTAAGAAGATCCAAAGATGATCAAAGTAAATATATAAAAAAAAAGGTGCAATAAGAAAATGTTTAAGTTATAAACTAAAAAATAATAATTGAAATGGGTTCGTACAATTTCTTAATCAATTATAAGAATATAAGTTAATTGGATTATGAAACACCATTAAGAAGATCCAAAGATGATCAAAGTAAATATAAAAAAAGCACAATAAGAAACGCTTAAGTTATAAACTAAAAAATAGTTATAATGGTTAATTTCTGAACTAATTATAAAAACATAATTAAGTTAACTGAATTGTGAAACACCATTAAGAAAATCCAAAGATGATCCAAATAAATATAAAAAAGGAACAATAATAAGTGTTTAAGTTATAAACTAGAAAGTGATTAGATACTTGTTCTGAGTCATAGGTTTCCAATGGGTAAATCCACAATTATGTTCTGGCATTGTCTTTGGTATGTCCCACAATAAAGGTGTAGAACTTCATAGTAAAGTATTCTGTTGGACTTGAGCAAGAAACCAACGCCAAAAATACACTCTGGATGCGAGACTGTATCTTGTTCCCGAGGGGATAAGGAACGATCGATTACTTTCTCCATTTTAAGAGGATTGCAAACATATTACCTTAGGGTCCGGGTTTCAATATCGGTTACTATGTAAAGGAGCAATACGTTGCACGATTCAATAATCGTGACATAATCTTTTAACTTATCCTTCAGAAGAAACTTAGTTTGCTAAATGTTAACTTAAATTTTCATTGCACGTTGGTGAAAATCTTTCGGGATGGGCACAACTATCTTGCAAAAGGTTGCTGTTAGAATTTTGAGCCTCACTTGCGCTGCATCGGGGTGTGAACGTTATTGGTCAACATTCAATATAAACTTCACACAAAAGAAGGAATAGGTTGCACAATGCCAAGCTGAATGCTTTAGTGTACATCATGTACAACAAGAAGTTGAGGCAGAAGTTTCTACATAAGAAGATAAAGATGGATAAGAGAGATGATATCTTGGTTGCTGAGGAAATTCCTAGTGATGATGAGTGGCCCTTAGATGCTTCGCAAGAATCAGAAAACGAACAAGATAATGTTGAATGGGAAGATAAATGAAGGTGAAGATAACGTGATGGAATAGATTCAAACTACTTGGCGAGAAGATCTTGCAGATTTAGACTTTGAATCCCTTGAAATTGACCCCGCAACTCAAGATGATCAACCAGAAGAACTTAGTAATAAACACAACAAAGGAGGAAGGCGAGGAATTATATAGATAGTGTTGCTGGAAGGGGGAGAGAACAAAATAACAAAAGATGAAGAGGGCATAAATCTTATACAAGTCAGACTAGAGGAAGAGTAAATAAATAGAGTGACGAAGAAGAAGATATATCCATGATGCACGATGATGAATATGATGAAGATGGCTTTATAAAGGATGATATGGATGACGCAAACATTCTTGGCTAGTTATCTAGTTTCTTATTATGTCTAAAACTTCTTCGTTTCACATAGGTTTCCTTTTATTATGTCGACGACTTCTTGTTTTCATATGGATTTTATGGTTTTGTGTTAGGAAGTTTCATATATATTTATAAGTGTTTATTTATTTATATTTTGCGGAGAAGTGCTTTACTAACGCTTTTATAAGCGCTTTACGCTCTAGCTACTAAGGAAACACATCGCTTTAAGCTATCGCTAGAGCTGATATATTGATTTGAGAATGGCCTCAACTGAGGTAATTTGAATTGAAGAAAGAAGTGACTAAAGTTGATTTACAGAAACCAAAAAAGGTGACAATGTGTATGTGAATATTACAGACATGAGGATAATGATTCTGAAATTACTATGGCTGAGTCATGGAGTTTGAAATGAAATGTAGATGTTGGGATTACAATTAGATTTAATTATTGTAGGATATGCAAGAGATCATAGCGGTGATTCAGTGAAAGTTGTAGTTAAAGTAAAGTTATGATGTGGGAGAAAAGAGATGCCAAGTTTGCATTGAAGCTTGAAGAGTATCAGTTTGAAGCAGTTGTTGTTTTGAGTTGAACTGTAGATGAATGAGCGATGATAGTAAAGTTGTGGCATGTGAAATGTCCTAAGCAATGTAGTCAATATCGGCCGATACGGCCGATATATCGGGGATATTTCGGATATCGGCACAAAACGATACGATAAGAAGGATATCGGGGATACGATATTCGCCCGATAATATCGGCCGTATCGGTCGAATATCGGCCGTTCCGGTCAAATATCGGCCGTATCGGTCGATACGAAATTTTCCTACATTTCCCGATATGAGACGGTATTGGTCGTTTTTTATAAAGTTTAAGGGTAATTTTGGCGAACAAAGTCTTCCAGGTGGTAGTAGAGGTGCATGTAGCTCTCGAGGCAAGTCTACTAAAGTTACTCTTTTGTTTTTTTGATAAAATTGATGTTATCTATTATATCTTATCCGAAAATGTGTGGAGAAAATGTTTAATATAAAATTATGGTCTCTAAATCTAGAACCGATATTTCAACGATAATATCCCCGATATAAAATCGTACCAGTGTATCGGTCCCGGCCGAGATGAACCGATATCCGATATTAACTACATTGGTCCTAAGCTTAGTCATCCAGGACAGCTGATTGATTCATCTGACTGAGTCGAATCAGCTTGAATCGGTTTATCCCACTCCTGACTCAGTTGACCACTTTGAACAGACTTGGACCCAGTTGATAGCTGACTCGTTGACCTTGATCTTTGACAGACCTGACCTTGATTAGATGTTGACCGTTAGTTGACCAGTTGGACTGCTAGTTGACCGGTGACCTTTCCGACGAGTTTCAATCCACTTTTCCTACCTCTTTAATGACCAATTTGGACACGGAACTATCAATGGAGATTTGCCGAAGAAAGAAAATTGAGAAAGGGCAAAGTATATCGACTGGGTTCTAAACAACCATTTATATATCTTTGTCATGTTGATTCAGATGGTAATTATACGTTCAATTCAAGATGATGATGATGCGGGATGATTCTATAGACTTGTAGATAGGAATTCGTGAAGTAGGCATGGTTTGTCATCCAATCAGGTGGCACTTTTGTAACCTTATTGTAATCATTAGGCTCCTTTTATTTGCGAGCATGATCTATTGTTCCTGTATTGTTGAGTATGATGTTTATGTCGTATCTGCATGCACAATGTTTGGTATAGAGGTACTTGTGTGTGATATACGTTGTATTTTTTCCTTGCGAGGAGTACACGTGTACCCTACAGATTCTCCCTAAATTCTATTAGGACGAGAGGTCGTCTCAATATTATTTTATAGGCCGGGAGGGCGTGTGACAACATTATTATTTTCATGTTATAAGGTAAATTTCTTCCTATAATAGAATGGTAGGACATGCAATATTATTTTATCGGATGATGTTTTTCATATTATTTTATTGCACGGGAGGCCGTTGCAATATTATAACATATATTATGTCATATGGGGAAATATATCGTATGCATATCACATTTTATTGTTTTTAAGGGATTGTACTATGGAATGCAATTTCTGCATTTTCTTTCTTGAATGTCTTACTTCAATGTTATGCTTTGTGCTAGGTGTGAAGAGTGTAAATTGTTTTCTTTACCATGTTGAATTTAAATTATTTATCTTTTAGTAGCATGTTAGTGATCATTTCAAAGTTAGATATTGTTCCCACTGAGCACCCTACTTGGGATGATGTGCTCACACGTTATGACTTCAGCTTCAGTTTCCAGAAGAGATGATGTACGTGAAGACATTCATTTTCGTAGCTTTAAGCTTGATTAATGTTATAAATATTGTGCAACTTTTATGTTTTTAGTTTTATTTAAATGTAAAACAACACGTTCTTTTATCTATATCACTTGAGAGACTTTCGTTTTATAAATATCAAAGTATTGGGGTTAGCAGTTGAGATACATTATGTAATTTTAATTCTTAAAGTCGGTAGTCTATATTTGATGATTTAATTAGGTAGTAATCTTAATAGTTAAGCAACATCTTAGTTGGGGCGTCACAAAAACACTGTTTGAGTGTTTTTTTATTAAAGTCTGTATTTAAAAAGTTTATATCTCGCGATAAAAATGAGGAAGTAAAATTAATTAATTCATAAAATTTAGAAATTCAAATTGGCTTTCCAATTTAATTAATCTTTCGTGATTATAGTGAAATTACGGGTATGGAAGGTGTGAATTTGGTGTTAATAAGAAGAATTGAATTTATAGGGAAGAAATTAGAGCCATTGGATGACCAAAGATGTAGCCATTAAGATATATCCATTGACAGGTGGAACTTTGACTGCATGGGTGGACCAAATTAAGTCGGCATATGCTACGACACAAGTTATGCCGCGAGCTTCTCTCATTGAGCCGCGCGCGTGACTTAAAATTAAAGAGATCCACATCACTCTTCCTGCCATAGTGGGCAAACCCTCAAATTGACGAATCCGTGATTTTCCAATTCTGTAGGAACTGGCATACATGATCATAAATTTGGTTCCTTAGAAACTTTAGAGAAGGGATAATGTCATTCTTTGATTTAAGTGATAAAAATCTTACTTATTAGAATCTTTAGATAAGGTATATAAAAATTAAGATTGTTAGATTGGCATATTGAATGCATACTAAAAAAATAAACTTTCTCTGTCGAAAAACTCCCGATGACAAACCTGATATCCTAATGTTGTTTTGCTCACATCATCTTCTTAACCTCTACTTCTTTTATATTTCGTACCATCTTAGTCTTTTCTATTTCGTTCTAGACCTGAATATGATTTATTTAGTTTCAACCATTTATGTCTTGTTTCTTCTATTTTAGTTGTTCGAGTTAAATATTTCTTACTCTCTTTCTCATACTAGCTTTAGGCTTTCAACCGGTCATGTTCTAGAGGCCATCTCGTTTCGTTGTTTGTTTTCTTGGTTTGTCTTTTCGGGGGTCTCTTTTTTCTTCTGATTTTTGTGAATTTTGAATCATGGTTATGAAACTTAAGTGTTGGAATTCGATCCTCTCCTAAACAACTCCATCTTTAGTGGTAACGTCATCATTATTAGATATAAAATCAAAATCTCCAGCAATAACTGAGACCTCATCAACAACAGCAGCAGACACCAAGACATAATATTCGACACCATCAAAGACGACAAACACCAAGATCCCGTTTCAGATTCAGATTCCAACCGAACAATACCTTTTCCGACCGATTCAACAAAACTTTGTTATTGTAGTTTAGTTAGTTTAGCTAGTTACTTTTGGATTAAAAATCCCGAGATATGGTAGGTCCATTTGAAGATCCTACATTTCTGCATTTTATAGTTCCTGTAGTTTGATTTTTCTTCATAAAAAACAAGTAAATTCATTTAATATGTTCTTGTTACGTGGTTTTTGGTTTCATGGTTGGTAGAATCAGCAGAAGAGACTGATTCCTATAATCAGTATTTGTGAAGAAAATCATGTGATAATGTTGGTACCTTGATCTTTGAAATTTCACTAGCTGATATGATATGTATGGCCTCTTGTAACAATTCTGATCTTGAATCAGTCCTACAATGAAATTATGAGGCTTGCCTTTTTTATGGAAAAAAAGAATGATAAAAACGTTCTTTTTCATTATAAAATAAAAAAGAAGGGATTTTATATAGATTATTATTATTAAAAACCTTGTAATGTCGTACACATATGTCGGGAGAGAATTTTTAAATTTTTACGTGAAAATACAACTTTAGAATAATAAGTTTAAATTTTTTTTTTGGGAGTGTCTTTAAATTTCTTGGATGAAATTCTTTCAGGATATAACTTGATTTAGGCCGGTTGATTAATAACTAATTTGTTATTCGGAGTTAATGTTAACTAATTGACCAACCTAACTATTGATTCCTAAATTGCACAACATACTAAAACACATTATTAGAATCAAATTGAATAATCTTATAAAGAAAAGAGGAGTGTTGTCCCGTGCAGACGCAAAGATAAGCAACAACGTCGTTCGCCATCGGATTTTGTTATATACAGCAGTAAAAAATTCAGTTTATCTTTCCTTGAATTTGAACAGCTGGCAAACTCTTGATTTTAGAATTAGGTCCTTAAATTATTCAATAGATTAAAACTAATCTTCATCCATATATTTATTTTTTTAAGAAGTATCAGCGAAGGATAAACCCTTCTTCTATTCACGGTCCTTTTAGGTAAAACCAAACATCAAAAATGTGGGATAGATATTATGCGATTGAAGCTAATGATTATTGAATCTCATCGATCACAAATACATATATTTATGATTGAATTAAAGATGATAATGAAGATATTATTTTATTTTTTTTGTGCATAAGATGATAATAAAGATGATTATCAGATTTTCTATGCTTCAAAAAGAAAAAAATCATATTTTCTGTCTCTTTGATTAGTTATGTACTTATGTTATTTCAGTTATCTAGGATTATTGGCTTTAGATAGTAATCTGAGCATAGGGATATATGGATACATTAATTTTGTAATCGTGCAAAAAGCAAAAAACTTGCGAAGAAGATAAATTAGGGAAAAATTGGCCAGATCTGATCATGTTACTGGATAACTCAATTAACGGTTTTTTTGTCCAAAATCATGTTAATGTCCAACTTCAATCGGTATCAATCTTTTAATATCTACGCAAAAATAGAAATCAGCTCTTACTATTAATGTTTGCTTAATCACGTACTGTCATGTCCATGGCTATGTTATGATAATCAAAAAGTCACTGCATTTTTTGATCAGTCAATGAGATGATAATCGAATCCACTGGATTATCAAAAAAATTATCACTGCTTCTCTAGGATAATCGTATCGTAAGAGATAAAATATATGTTCAACATCATCGAATCATAGAAAATCAAATAAAATAAAAAACGGTTTGACGTAATCGCTTAAGAGAAGAAGGAGAATAAAGAAATGTTTTTCCTTTTCTAAAAGGTATATATCTAAGGTATGTTAGTATGAGATCCCATCATTTTTCAGAATCTTCAGATATCATCTGCCCACAAAGGATTAATAAACAGAAATGAAAGATTAAAGCAAAAAGGGCTAAAAATAAGTGAAAATAAACTCTAGGAATTTATCTCTAATATTAAGAGTTTGCCAGCCGTTCAATTCAAGAAGAGATAAACTGAATCTTATCCAGCCGTATATGGAAAAATCCAACGGCGGACAACCCTGTTGCTTATCTTTGCGTCCCGTGCGCGGGACAACACTGCTCTAAAAAAAATAGAAAAATTGTAAACATACATCATCGTTGGTTTTGGTTGATCTGTAGAAAACTAATAAGAGGAATACAAAAAATCTAACCTTGATTTTTGTTTCCTTCGATTAACTAGTCATGATAGTTTTTTCCCGTACAGATAATCTTGATGCTTCCCAACCAAACTTTTTCTTTCTCTACTTCGTCGTCGATAGTTCGATTTATATTTTAATATCTACTCCCTTCTTTTTCAAAAGACATGTTGATTTCATATACAAATTACATATGAAACAAACCTGTCCTTTTGAAACGGAATTTGTATGATGTTAAATTTTTGAATGATTGGATGTAAGATCTATCTATGGAGTTTGGGTACTAGGTCGTACGAGGTTGTCTGATAGATTTGTACTTATGCTGTTTCTTTCTTTTTCTTGTCAGAGATTCTTAAGAGCTAGCACAATGGAGGGGTTCATCCGCTCCCTATCCCTCCATATCCCTTAAACAGCACAAAAACCATGTGATATGGTCTTCCATATCCCTATATGTGTAGGGATATTCACAGGGATCCCTACATGGAGTCACATCTGATCCCCATGTAGGGAAGGGAAATCACACGGCTACTGGGTAACCGTATTTTTTTACGCTTTATGGGTACTCAGTAGCCGTAACATTTTACACGGCTACTAAGTAGCCGTTTCTGGTTTTAAAGTTTTACCTCAAAACTTTCTTTTTTCACTCTTTTTCTGCTAAAACTCTTTTTTTTACCTATTATATATCTTTTTTTACCTCAACAAATATATTCCTATAGAAAAAAACTGAAAAAAAGTTACGGCTACTGAGTAGCCGTTTGGCAGTATTCATACGCCTACTCAATTTCCGTATCATGTAGGGAAGGATGAAAAACACCATAGTGAGATTGGCTTTCTTGTGCTATCCCTTCCCTACAAATGAGGGATAGGGAAGGGATGTCCTCCACTATAGTGCTAGCTCTAACAGACCGTGCTAAAAACCGTGAAAAAAATTTCGTCTCACAGTTGGTGGGCCCCGCCGGCTGGAGTTTAATAGGATGAGGGTTTTGGGACCCACAATTATGAGTGAACGGTTTTTGTTGTTTTTTTTTGCACGGTCCGTTAGGCCTTTTTGTTTTCTTATTGGGCTAATAATGACTGGACCTCGTTTGTAAAATCTTTATAGATTGTGATGTTAAATTCACCGTTTGCACCAAATGATCAAATTTGTCGAAGACTTAAAATCTAGGCAAAATCTGTCCGGTAGATTAAAAAATATTACAGTACCTCACATGGGCAATATGTGACATTAGCTAGGAACCACTATTTCCTGAAATGGGTATCTATTTTGGTGGTGTTCTTGTAACACCATTGGTGAGAACTAGGTACATATTTGGACAATAGTTTTGCAGTATTGTTTCTCATCCAACCTTATTCCAATCGAGTAATTTTTTGATGAGCGCGATTTTTGAAGGGGTATAGGGGAGAAATGATATGCTAACACGTGTCTTTGATATTAATTGATTCACATGAATTCTGTTTCAAAAAATACAAACACCAATTAATAATCAATTTTACCTCAAAAAATATACTACTTCTTGTATTTTTGGAAACAGAATTCATGAGAATCAATTAATATCAAAGACATAGAATTTTGATACTAACGAGTTTCGAACTCAGGTCACTGATATCATCTCCCAGAAACTTTACCATCAACACGTCATTTTTCACCGTGCCCCCTTCCAATCACCGATAGAATTATACGAGAAGAACAACAAGGCAACAACACACATGAAGAACAACAATATTATAACAGTAAGAAAATCGACTAATTTTACATAATAGTCGGAGTATTAGGATAAATCCAACGATCTAAATTAAGCATTCCAGATGTAAATGACATTGACCAACCATAAGGGTTAATATTGATGCTGCTGCTGTGACTGGGACTAGCGCTGTCCCTGTTCGTGCGGTTAGCACCCCTCCTCCGTTCATGGCTAGAGTTGTCCCTATTCGTGCGGTTAGCACCGCCCCTCCGTTCATGGTTGTCTACTTCAATAACTGGAACTCTACAAATAGGACAGTTTAATGATCGAAACGGCAACCATTCATCGATGCACTCCTTATGAAAAATGTGTTTACACTTCGGCAACACCCTGACTGTCTCGCCATTAGAAAGTTCACATAGACATATTGAACAATTCTCATCACAATTAGAAGAACCATTAGCCAGCGATAATGACGATGAATAAGTAAGACCTGGAATTACTTTGTTTAGGTTAAGAACCTTTTGGGGATAACAGGGGGTGTTTTGCATCATGGTTTCGGGTCTATCTATTATTGTAACATGAACAAAGTCATGTAATTCTCGATCAGATATCATCGAAGTTTCATGATCAAAGTTGCTGCTGTTTAGGAGACAGCGTTTAATGGTATAATTGAGTATAAGAAGAATAAGGACTAAAAATGCAATGACTGGACAAACAATTCTCATGACTTCACTAACCTTTTCTTGGCTGCTTGAAATTGCAGTTGTTGAATTAGGAAACGAATCCATGACGACCATTAAAAAAATGAAGAAGAAGAGGACGATTTAGATCAGGATAACACTGCAAAAGACTATAGAAGGAAAGATATAGAGAGGACTATAAATGCAATGGCTGGAATGTATTACCTGTGCTTATCCAAGACTATATAAGGCGTTTTTCATTGATTGCAATAGATGAAAGCATTAATTGTGCAGTTACGAATACATTTTTAAGTAATTAGTGTTTTCTTTGGATGGTTTGAACTTTGAATGTCCCTCATAATTTTTGTTGTTTGAATGTGTGTCACTTCTAGTTGTTCATTAGATCATCTTTTTAACCTTATGCAACGAGAATACGTTTATTTTGTTTTTCTGAGGCACATATAATAACAAGGATACCTGAAAAATTTATTATAGCATCACTTATCATTTCCTTTCTTCTGTGGTGGAAGCACAAGAGCAATGCTGCATTTAATGGGGTAGAAGAAGTGATGGAGAAAATAAAATTTATGGTTCAGGAACCAGCCAGAATATATGGCATATCTGCCATGTAAGTGAAAGCTTTCCATTTGTTTTTCGCCACCTTGCCTTGTTTCATTCAAGGTAAGTAAAGTAAAGAATATAACTGACGGAGCTTGCCAGGATGTCTTGGTTAGGATGGTGAAGTCTTCATTTTGCACCAAAGTTTTACAAAACTAAAATAAAAATAAAATAGTTTTGCCCTTTACAAAAACTGAGAAGATTTACGGAGAAGAGAATTTCGGTAAACTCTAGTTCAGCTCCAGATTTTTGGGGAAGAAACACTTTTTTGAAAAAACAAATAAATAAATTAGGAAACATATTATAGGCATTGTTTGGAAAAAAAAAGAAACATATTATAAGATAATCTGGATGGTAGATGTCATTGTAGTATATTGGTAAAGTCATTCTAATATATTGGTAAAGTCGTTGGATAATGATACCAACGACCTGAATTCGAAACTCGTCAGTATGGGGGTGGGGCAATTTTTCTTCTTTCTTTTCCTAGCTACCCGAGCTTATAAGAAGGGGTGAGCATGGGCCGGTTTTCACCTCATACACATCCAATTAACTACGGATTTTAAATTTGTCATCCACATCCAATGGATGCACGGATGAACGGTTTGGATGCAGATAATCCAATGAATTTGTTTTTTTTTAACTAAAACTTTAAATTGGAAGAAAAGAGAACTTGAATACAGTGACCAATTAAGAAAAAAAAGAGAAAATTAGACTAGAATTTGCATCTCAATCCAAGCCCTATATGTTAAATGTTTGACGGAAGAAAATAAGGAGGAGATATGTTTGTTATATAATATATACAATGGACTACTAAAAATACTAAAGCATCCCCATATTTTATAGAAATATCATAAATTTCTTTTATCTAATGAGTACGGATGTCCAACGGATTTTAAAGATTGCATCCACACCCAATCCAAAATCTATTGGATTTTAAAAATTGTATTCGCATCCAATCCATTAGCGAATGGTTTAGGCATCCATCCGTAAAAATGCGGTTGGTCCGGACAAAATCCGTGGATTTTGGGCCAAATGCTCACCCCTATAATTGTAGGTTGTAAACCTCTTGAGATTTAAACTTTAATATAACATATAACCTTTGGGCTTTAGCTCAATAAAAAACCGGTATCACTGTAGTACAGTGGTAAAGTCATTGGTTGATGATACCAATGATCTGAGTTCGAAACTCGTTAGCACCAACTTCTTTACCGATCAAAAAAAAACCCAATAAAAAAAGATAATTCTGGAAGGTTGAAGCCATACAAATTATTTTTGCTGGTTTAAAAGGATATGTCACAATACCTGCCTCCTTGATGCCAATTTTAACCATGTCCAACAGGGAAATTATAAGAATCATGTGCATGAGAGCCTCATAAGTCATAACATCCTCCCTTAATTCATTTTCCAAGGAACCATACCATCAGCAGACAGAATCCATTCGGTGACAACTGAAACTCCGTTTTGTGCCATCCTCAGAACCCATTCAAATGACAATTCGAGACTAAAAGCATTTCTGGTTGGTCATGAACCTAATTCACTAAACAGAACCATAAACCCGAATAATTACATATACATTTTGACATATTTCAATTTTAACTTCCATATCCGATCTAACATTGGATCCAACATTTGATGGATTGGATGTGGACTATCCTCGGATTTTTTCTATAATTGTTCGGAAATCCACATCCGCTAACTTAATATTATTTTTTTTTCGTATGTTTATCTTATTCACTAATATTAATATTATCTTAGTTGAAGTACAAGTATATAAATTTTTGGATGTTATTATATTTGATAAAATTAGAGATGTTATTATTAAATGAAATTGATGAGTTTTTTTTACTAATAGTTGATGGGTGGAGTTTTTACTAATAGTTGATGGGTGGAGTTTTTACTAATAGTTGATGGGTGGAGTTTTTACTAAAAAGTATGTCAGTGAAGGTTGTGTGACTTGAGTTAATATTAGAAATCAATGGCTATGATAGCTGGATCTTAAATTAAGTAAATTTTATCAATTTTGTCTTGCATCTTATAGTTTCACACTGACATCCGATCCATTAATCTACGAACCCGATACCTACTCATAAAAAAGAAGAAGATGGACTGGGGATCCATTAACACTCGCCTGTCGAGCGTTCCAGGACTAGGAGTGGTCTACCTCGAAACATTTGTAATTCTTTTTGAATGATTTTTTAGGGACCATGGTTTTTTTGAGGGGACCATGGTTTTATTAGGCCACCTTCCCTATAGTGATAAGGGGTGTCCTAAAACATTGAAATAACTAACCTACCCTTAACCTAATTTAATTTAAAACCAACCTAATAACCACCTATATATATAACCACCACCACCAACCGCCGATTACCACCACCACCACCGATTACCACCACCCCCACCTCCGATTATCACCACCACCAACCACCGATTACCACCACCACCTCCTCCCACCACCACCGCTGCCGCCTATTTAATAAATGTAACAACATCAATGCAATCACAATTAAGTTCGGTTACATAATAATTTTATCGAGTATAAAAGACGCCAGACGCAACCTGATTCTGCCATGGGACTTGGAGGTATTTTCCAACAAACCCTTCACTTTAATTTGATTTTGATTGCTTCAATCGAATAGAAATCATCAAAATAGGGTTTTAGTAGGAGTTACAGAGCCATGTTCGGTTAGGACGATTTTCCAAAAAACCCTAGTTTACTAACCGAACTTCTTGAAAATGAAGAACACGAAGAACAATTCGGTTCTATTGGATTTAAAACTAAGTCACCGAACTCTCTGGTCGGTTGTTTCACAAAAAATTTTAAAACTACAAAGTAACCGAACTCCACCCTTATAACCCTAAAAAAACAAATCCAGTCTAACCGAACTGTGTTGTTGTGGCCACTATGTTGAGTTCCAAAATAACCGAACTTAGCCAATAGAGTTCGGTTTTTTCGCAAAATTTTTTAAAACTACAAAGTAACCGAACTCCACCCTTAGAACCGAAAAAAACAAATCCAGTCTAACCGAACTGTGTTGTTGTGGCCACTATGTTGAGTTCCAAAATAACCGAACTTAGCCAATAGAATTCGGCTTTTTCGCAAAAAATTTTAAAACTACAAAGTAACCGAACTTAGCCAATAGACGCTGGAACTTCACATTTTTTTTGTTTGTTAAGTTCGGTAACTTCACAATTTTATCGCAGAAACTGAACTCAAAGTTCGGTTGGTTAGCTGTTAGGTTCAAGTTTGCGAAAGAACCGAACTTTGTAAACTTATATACTCTTATATTACGTAAAGTTCGGTTAGATCAAAAGTGCATGCAGTTTGCGAACCAACAGAACTTTGTACACCAAAGTTCGGTTAGTTGAGAACCAACCGAACATAACGCTGTAACTCCTAGAAATTCTATTATTAGAGAGTTCGGTAACCTGCATGTTTGGAACAAGTAACCGAACTACACTTTCAGATGAGTTCGGTTACTTGTTCATCTCACGGGACATCCGAACTACAACTTCAGATGAGTTCGGTTACTTGTCCTCACTACAACAAAACGTGGTTTTTTCAATGAAAAATGTCGTCACAAATATTTGATTTTACGTCACAAGTATATGTTTGTGACGCTTTTTCGCTGTCGGTCAATGCGTTATAAAAAGAGGTGTTGCAAATAATCCGACTGACGCTAAAAGCATCACTCATGCCAAGGGTTTTTCTCAGCACTTTTCTGTGTTACAAACATGTTTTCTGCGTCACAAGTAGCTTGTGCGTCACAAATACTGTTTTTTTCAGTTATACCAAAAAACCTTTATGTGACGTTTGTTTATGTAACAAAAACTTTTTATATATAACGTTTAAAGATGTCACAAACAATCCTTATTATTGAGGTATCAATGCGTTATAAACTGGTGCATATGCGATGGATAAAGCCGTCATTAATATATGTTTGTGTAACTGTTCAAAATGTCACAAACAATCCTTATTTCCAACATATTAATGCGTTAAAAAATTAGTGCATACGCAACAGATAAACCTGTCGTTGATATATGTTATTTTCAACACGTAATAATATCGTGAATAATAATTATTTTCTACGCATTATTATGTTATAAAATATTATTTGCCACGCGTAATTTTGTAAAATAAACATAATATGTGTGACACTTATAATAGTGGAGTATATATACTCATTTGTGACGCTCACAAGAGTGACGATTGGTACTATTGAGCAACAAAATATGTTGTCATGTAAGTGTCTCATTTGCGAGGAAACATGCTGTCATGCAAGGGTCTCATTTTGCAAGGGGAAGGAATTATCCGCCATATTACAAATCCATGAGTCAGTTTCATATTTTAGTTAAAAATTGTAATTCATCAAAGTTTGACCAATAATTTTTTTCTGAAAAGAAGAAAATCATTACTAGAAAACATCTACATTGTTCATTAAATAACACCACTAATTAAGAAACTTAAAATTGAAAAAACGATACCACTACAAATTTCAAAAGTGAAACATAAAGCTAAAAAAAGAAACAGAGATGCACATCTAACTGGTGGTCCCTTAACAATCATCTCAAGAGGTGCTTTGATGGTTCTTAGGAGTACTTTGACGGTTCTCAGGAGTACTTTGACGATTTCCCTGCATTTCAAGCAACATTCTTCTTATATCCATTGTGTCAGTTACCAGCCCATATATTGTGCGATTATGCTCATCAACTCTTTCTTCAAGTTCCTTATTTCTCTTCTCATCTTCATCTGCCCTCCTAAGAGCTTCGCCTAACTCCGCATTATATTCAATACCAGAGGAGCTAGGTTTTTCATACCCATGACAAAGACCCTTGACATAACCAGATCTTACACCTAGCACTTCTTCACATATTTGAGCATCGGTCAAGGGTGTTGAACCTTCAGGTGTATGCGCAGCTTGGAGTTCAAGCATTTTTCCCTACACAATAATTAACAATAAATAGCTGAACATATACTAAAACTAAATAATAACTCATACAAAAAACTTAAAAGAAAATCACAACGAAAATCCTTGTATTACATAGTTTTCCTCAGCCGTATGACAGGTCCAAACATCATTTTTGCAGTGGGTTAACTTGTAGGATTCATTTTGTTCAACAACTTCACTTGTTTCTGGATCACACTGAAGGTTTCCCCACAAAAACAATTAGATACAATATTAACCATAAACTTATAAAAGAGTAACAGAGACAACACAATTACCATTTCCTCTCTATAGCGGGCAAAAGGTTTTGACCCTGTACAATGAATGGTTGTATTCGCTTCTCGACTTTTTTTACCTTGAGTGCTACCTGTCTGCATTCAAATCCAAAGAAGACAGTTCAATGCAAAAGAATACCACATAGATATCATAAATACGACTAGTACTGAAGTTTGAACACCACCAATATGACTACCACAAATAAATCTTATAAATACAACAAGGATCGAACACCAATATTACCTGAAACTCATCAGACTCAAAACAAGTGCAAAGTTTCTCCCAATCCTCCTGCTTAACCTGATGATGCGGGTTTTCCCGTTCTGTTCCATCTTGTTTGTACTGCAGGTAGTGTTTGTGAAGAGTACATCTAAACTGTCTGTACTCATTTGCTAGCATTGTGTTGATCGCCTTCTGAATGCGTACTATATGTAGATCAATATTGAATTTTTCCTAAGTTCACAATCACCAAACAAATTTCTGTTAGCACCAACAACAAAAAAACTATGCAAAGAGAGTTCTAATTAATAAAGCCGTAGTCTGTGCAAGAAGAACATAACTGTAGGGACATTAGAAGAACAGAGTAGTAGGGACACTAAAATGATTCAAAAAAAAATATATGATTACCAATATGAGATCATAAAATTTCCTCAGATCTGATTTTCCAATTGACTTCCATTTGGGGCGAGTCGACCACGGTGCAAACTTTTTGACGATGATTCCTATTTCAGTTTGGAACTCAGTGTCCCAATCCCCAGTTGGAATCTTTTACCTGGTTTGATCGTTACTGTAGGCTATTCGTTCTTTTTCCTTAGGTGATCATTAAGCTTTGCATTAAGAGCATCTCCTCTTCCTCCTTTGTTAATCTTTGGCAGATCTATTTTTCAAGAGATATGGGAGTTAGATAATACTGCGTTTGCCGAAAATGAACAAAATAATTCCAAGAAAATAATTTGTAGGTATGTGATTAACTCAATTACCAGTGCGTGACAACTGAGAGGCTGCGTGTGATGTGCGAGGGGGTCTAACTCCACCTGGTGCCATTATCCCTTGATTAAAATTGGTAGTACTTCTGATAATGGAACACAAAAAGTAGATGATCAACAAACTGAAAGGAAAATAAACCAGAAGCATCAAGGTTAAGAAGAAAGAACAGTAGACACTCAAAAATCAAATTAATAAAAGAACCAAAATAACATAAAAGAAAACCAGAGACTAAAAAACAAAAATTGAAGAAATAAGGTTAAAGAGAAACTTTGATAAATCACCACAAGATTTTTTTTCTCAAGTTTTCAGCACAAAAAACTCTCCCAAATACCAGTTCTGAGTCACTGACCACAAACCCAAAACAAATCTCTGTTTTGGTAGGAGAGATTATGGATACTGATAGTTAGGATGAGAGATTAGGGATACTGATTTCCACTTATAATAATTAAGATCAAGAGAAATAATTGAAGATCAAAATCAAAGGTTAAGACAGTTACCTCTTTCAAGTTCAGAATTAGGGTTTTGTACTTGAGTTTTTTTTTTGTTATACATGAAAAGAGATTTTGTTTCAGGATAAAAAGGGAAATGTGATCAGTTATCCGACGAGTATGGCCACTAAATGAAAATTTTGTAGGAGTTTTTGAAATATCATGAAAATTTTGGCGGAATGTCTTTTTTCTTTTGGCGGACTAGTAAAAGACTTTTTCCACAACTAAAAAGATTTTATGCCCAATATTTACTAAGTAAAAATAAAATCTATATTCCCAGTATATATAATCTAAATATAGCTAAATATTAAATGCACCTCTAACAAAGTGCAGTAAGAGGGCGCATCTTCGATTTAAAAATTCATCTCATCTTTACTAATTAGCACTTTTGGGGAAAACAAAAATCAACATAATAATTTTCAGAATATGAAAACAAGTACCTGACCTTTTAGACATCTTGGGCCTTGGGTGGGGGAATCCAACAATTAACCAAAACAGCATTAGATACAGTAATGAGATGTGGTCCATAGTTTCCTTCGAACTCCATCACATAAGCAATCAGTGCCATTACCTGTTTGTGCAGATAAACCACCAAAATTCCATATCTATAGCAATTAATTTAACTGTTTAAACAAAGGTTTTCTAGCAGATAAAGTTCCAAAAAGATGGAACAAAAACGACAATGTACTGCGTGCAGTACATGAGCTGAATAAGTGACAACATCGACATCAACAACTAGATTGCTCGCCAAGAAAAACCAACCAGATAAATCTTTTCACTTGTGTCTCATTGCTAAGGCCATTGCTTTAATAAATTTTCTTGAGAAGATAAGATATATTTCAAGGTAAGAAAGAAAATCACCTGCATATTAGCCCTTGTAGCATTTATCTTAATAACCTGTGGCAAGATAACTGAGAACACGTCCTGGGTATCACTGTTTTCCAGAACATATAGACTGCAGGGACGGAGCCAAGACTTATGTGCTATGGGGCCAAAAATAAATAAATTAAGCTACAATTAAAAGTAATATGGAAGCTCCCATGGTATAAAATCTTACATCTTTTGCGCACCGTAAATCCCATTTTGAATACACAATCTTGGCAAAGGAATCGTCCACATTGATGCCAACATCCGACGACAACATGTCATGCCAGAGTAGTCTAAAGATTTCGTAAGAGTCTCCCTGAAGTACAAGTCGGATACATACATGCAACCATTATGCAACAAAATTCACTAAACTACAAGCAAACTAGTATTAAACTAAAGGACAAACATACTAACGCTGGACAAATATATTGGAGAGTAAGAACATACATTAGTGATCTTAGAGGGTAATTACTATGCGATTCCATGGAAACAGCTAAGAGCACATAACAATGGTGGAGACTTTATTCTTTGTTGTGAGTGGTATTTCAGGGGTGGAGGAAATTGAACTTGAGGATACTGAACGTGTTAAGTTCCCTGATTCTCCCCCATCTTTTCTTGCCAAGGCGTCCTTCAGCCTTGAGCCTAGAAATCTTCAAAGTGAGAACATAAATTAATTTAGGTGGAATGTTCTCTTGCTGTAACCTTTTGCCAATACATTTTTAATTGTAAAATCGAAAAATATAATCGAAGCATGAGATGAGGAGAGGAGAGTGTGAAAACCTGTTCTTTGAGCTCTTAACATCTCCACTTTCTGTTTGGCCGCTCCAAGCTCGACAATAGTAACCCGCTCAGCAAACTCGTGCCTGCTTACTGTTTCTAGAACATCATCAGGATCATGGCTTATGTGCATGAACATGAGTGTCTTGGCTTGTCCACAATAATTTACATGTGGAGAAAAAATATGATAAGTGCGAGAGGCTTGTTATACCTAGCAGTTCCTGTAAGGAACATGAGCATAATCAATATATGATATTGCATTAGTAAAAAACTCAATTTTAGAAGTGATAATCAACAAATTCGAAGTAAGGTTTGGTTAGCGACTGAGTACATCATTCAATAACATAACCATTCAGTTTATATGTATCAGTTGGAGAATCAAAAGTTCAGGAGATCATCAACGAAATTTAAAGTGATAATCAACAATTTTCGAATAATTAACCGTCCTTCAAGTGATCATCATTGTTTCCTTAGTTTTCTACCTCAGAAAGTGTTTTTCGGGTGGAAAAAGAAAAAAAGCAAGTTTTGACACTTCGACCATTTTACTAATACAAAGTTTCTAGTATTTGCACCCACAACCCATTCAAATTACACAAAACTCAAGCCTTCCCTCCATGAAATTCAAAATCCAGTGGGTGCAAGAGACCCCAGTTGCACCCACTTCCCTCCGTCCATGATAGAGAGACATAAGTTATTCATGACAGTCTTAATTGTTGAGAAGGAAGATTGCAGATCAGCTGGTCGCCGTGAATTTGAGAAACATTATTGTCTATCTAGTATTTAGGGAAAAAACTCGAACAAATTAGTACACAAATAATTGCAAGATCCAAATTATTGAACAAACCAAGATGAAAACAGAAGAAATGAAGCTTAGAAAGATTCCCCGAGGAGTCGGATAACAATTGAATCCAGGTATGTACGTTCCAATAGAATGAAGTACTATGACAAAGGTTTTCCTTTTTTCTGATCAATCGAACTATGAACTCTACCTTAGCACTAATGCAAATCAGCGATTAATATCCATAGTAATAAGATCACCAATCTTTATTCACAATCCTAATCAACTAGTAAAATGAAATAAAAAATTGCAGTACTTAAGTGCTTAAAATCACATAGTAGAGAGCAAACTGAATTCCCAACCATGCATCCCCAAGAAATCCACGAGAGGTTAGAACATGCAGCGTTACAACTACATCTCTTGTGACGCATACAGGAAGATGGATAAACAGTAACCAAGGAGTTAACCCTGGCAGAAAACTTAATCCACCGTCAGTATTATCACAACTACTTCCTCCAAACGCATCTAGAGAACTCGAAAGTTGAGAATAAAACAATCCTAGCAATGGATAAACCGACAACTTAGTCGCATTACTCATACCATTCCCAGTAAATATATCTGGATTACCTAAGTGAATTCTACAATACGATACAATCAATCTCTTTGCCTGCTTCACAACATCATCCATCGCAGAAAACAAACTTTATAACAACCAACTAAGTAGTGAAAAGGAGGTTCAGCACCAGGAAACTAACCATATGCAGTTGCAACAAATCGCCTATCTGAATATGTCCATCAAAGCCGTTCATCCATGTGTCCATAATTTTGTAATGTCATTCATGCATATGCTATCCTCCGTGTCCATCAAAGCCAGACCCGCTCAACGATATTCGTGTTTGTTTGTCCGTCCACGTGTCCATAATTTGCGTATGTCATTCATGCATATGCTATCCTCCGTGTCCATAAAAGCCAGACCCCGCTCAAGTATATCATTATTTGTGTATCGTATACCACCAGACGCCACTCAATGATATTCATGTATGTGGCTTTTTTGGCTTCGATGACATTCTAAGCTTCCGTGTTATAGATTTTGTGGCTTCGGTGTCATTCTGTTTGTTGTTGATGTAATGACTCGTCCCTCCGCCGATACTGTCCCCACTTAGCCACTGCGGTCATCCGGCACTGTGGTATTTTTAACAGGTGTAGCTACTAGAGCTGGCAACCGGGCGGGCCGGGGCTGGCCCGTTACGGGTTCGGGTTAATACGGGTCGAAACCCGCGGGTGGAAATTCTTCGCGGGTTAGCATTTCTTCAACCCGTACCCGTAACGGGCTGAACTTGCGGGCTCACGGGTTAGCCCGCCCGTATGTCAGATCTGAATTGTCCTACAGAGTATTCACCATTTCACTGTTTTCTGGGCAAGACTGCTGCAACCTAACATAACATTCACATAACTCATTTCATATTTAGATTCATTTCAAATTTTCAATCAACAACAGATTCACTAGTGACATTATCAAAATTTAAAAATCTAGTGAAACAAAATGATAAAATTGAAAATCTTAACAAGTAACAACTGTTTAATAGTAATACTAATACCATTATACCAGTTACACAGTCAGTCAGTCACAGTTACAATTACACAGTTCAACAAAGAAAAATACCCTTTGAGAATCGATACCGTAATAACTAGTAATACCATTTTACCATACCATAGATCCTGCACAAAATATATATTGTGGTTAAACCAAAAACTGATAACTGTCCAAAAAAACATCTCCAATCTCTTTTCTATACAAAATTTGGAGACACTGTGATAACTGTCTGTCCAAAAAACAATTTGTCCAAAAAACATTCTCATTTTCCATGTCTATCTTTGAGTTGCTCCAACTAATCATTATTATGAATCTGTAATTCCAAGCAAAAATAAATCAAACAAAAAAAAGAAACAAGTCAGAATTTGCATATTTACCCCGCTTTATATTGAAGAAGTATGCAACTACGCATACTAATTAGACGCATAAGAACTTACTTCGCCATCCTCCAATGCCTCATCCTCCAATACACCAAGTTCAAATCCTAATACATCTTCTCCAATAAGCCCATTTTACTCATCCAAATCTTCTTTTCCTACATGGATAAACACCATCGAAGTTAAATATGAAATTTAGATATTCAACTAAATGCAATACAGGCACTTACCAACTCCAAGGTCCCAATCACGAGTTGTTATCACCGCCTCAGCATTTTCAGGTAATAAGGAACTCCGAAATCGATCAATTACCCTTCCGCCAATACTAAATGCAGATTCTGAAGCGACGGTTGAAATAGGAATTGACAAGATGTCCCCAGCCATTCTTGAAAGAACTGGAAATCGTTGCTCCTGGCCTTTCCAATACATTAGGATGTCGAATGATGGATTCCGTTGACAAGGATGTTTCTCACTAAGATATAGATCTAATTCTGACAAGTCAGATTGCAGATCACCACCACCATTTTCCTGTGCTGCAGCGTATTCCTGCATAAAACAAGAAAGAAGTTAGAAATGAGAGCAAAGTACTAGTTATCTTCTATAAGAACATAAAGTACAATAACTTCACAAACACACACAGATAAAACACAAAATAATACAAGACCACATGTACGTAATAAATAAGCTTCAAAATTACCTCGTACCACTCACTTCCTTGATGGGCAGAATTCCCATCGGTTTGAGGACCCAAATTCTGAGTTCCAATTCCAGAAGCTCTTGAAAAGATGCAATACTCATTATAAAGTTTTTTCATTTCATCACGCACATCATTAACTTTTCTTTCTAGTACTCTTACATCAGGATACAACTTGGAGTAAGCAAAATTCAGATAATGAAGTTTATATCTAGGATCTAACACAAGTGCAATAGCCAATATAGGACTCAAGTTCGTCCAATAACTGTTAAATTTTTCTTGCATCTCTTTTACCATCTCCCTAATGTAATCAATATCATTTGTACTTTCTTTTTTGAGTAACACCTGAACTCGACAAACTCCTTCAAAATAAAGATTGGAAGTAGGATACTTACTACCAGAAAATAAAGTCGTGAGATCATAAAATGTCTTGAGAAACTTTGTGACAACTTCAATTTTCTCCCATTCTTCATCAGTTGGACAGTCTTCATAGTCTGGATCCACCTCCTTTAAATGAGCAAAAACAACTCTATAAACAAGACAGCTGTCCAACATGAGATAAGTTGAATTCCACCTGTATAAAACAACACCAAGTGAGTATACTATAAACATTAATACAATCTCTAACTGTATAAGTATAACAAAATAATAGTAGAAACCCACCTTGTGCTCACGTCTTGACGAATACCCCTTCTTGTTCCAGACATTCCTAAAGCATCAACAATGTCCAAGAATTTTTGTTTTCTTACTTGAGACTTTTTAAGGGACTTCACAGACTTTCTTATCTTAAGCACAGCTGGATCAATCTTCACAAGTCCATCTTTTACGATAAGAGCTAAGATGTGAGCACAACAACGCACATGAAAGTATTTTCCCTTGTTAAACAAGATCTTCTTCGCAACAAGTCTGCTTTGCATAATTCTAGCACAAGCTCCGTTATTTGCAGCGTTATCCAAGGTGATGTTGGATACTTTATCTTCAATTCCCCAATCTTCTATCATCGCAAATAGCATGGCAGAAAGATTTTCACCTATCAAAGAGTGGAATGGGTAAAAGTTAAAACTCCCAATTAAGTAATTCACTTGTATGAGGTGGTGGAAAATCTCAAGACTAAAGCAAATAAGCAATATATAAATATCACATGATAAAATAAAAGATGTCATGAATTAAGTGCTTAACCTGTATGAGGTGGTGGAAGTTCACAAAAATTCAGAAGATACTTCTTTAACTCCCAATTTTGATCAAGATAGTGCACAGTTAAGCTTATATACCCTGTAGTCGTAACAGAAGTCCACATGTCAGATGTTAGACACATCCTACCTGCAAGGATAAGTCAAATACATCAGCAAATATTATGATAATCAATCACTCATACATACAAAAGTAAGAAACAAAACATGTCACCGAAATTTGAAATTCTGGACTGCAACATACCTGGAGCAAGTTTCAACATGTTTCGAATACCTTCTTTTCGTGTTTTATGTCTTTTGATAACATCAGCTTTCCCAGTATTCCTTGATATTGGTTTAGCATCCTCATTTAGATAAGCACATATATCCCTAAATTCTTTCCATTCCACCAACGAAAATGGGACGTTTCTTGCAATGAGTAATGTTGAAAGAAGATCCCGGAACTTCATTTGATCAAATTTGCGTACGCGGGTAGACAGCTGGTCGTTCTTTGCAGATAACATCATCTGCCCTATGTCCTTAGACTGACGCTGAGGACACACATGCCTTCTCATAGATGAGGTTACGCCTTTGCTGCTTTCATATTTATATCCAAATTTACAAGCCTTACACACTCCCTTCTCTGTTCCATCTTTCTCTTTAACGCGGTCAAAAAAGTCCCAAACATCAGATCTAAGTCGAGATTTCTTTGAATTGTTTCCTTTCTTTCCAATTGAAATAGCTGTAGGTGCACAACCAACAGTTGCAGAGACATTCTCAGAATCTACCATTTCAACATCGTCATCCTCACTACTCATAACATCGTTATACTGTTCTTGTACACTTGACATCCTAGAATAATGGAGCCACAAAGAATAGGTCAGACTCAAAAATCAGTACATTACTTTACTTACTTGTAGGAAATAAAAGAAGCATACTACAATAAGTTAGATGCATTATATTTATGCCTAATGGTGAGCATAAGAACAAGCATTTACTTTCACAAACCCTCACCCTATCATATCTCAATTATAGAAAGCAAGTCATAACATTTGAAATCAAAAATGTAACATTTGAAAAACTTTCATCTTCCAAATTCACAACAACATGTCAAGTGTCAACAACAACTGACCTGCAGTGCTGTCTTAACATCAGCTCATTCTAAATTCTACACAACCAGGCCAAATCTAATTTCATCTTCAAGTTTCAACAATGTCCATATAAAGTATAAACTCAAAAGATGGCTGATCGACGATTATTGGAAGGGAAACATACACAGTGCCATTCCATGTACAAGACGTAAACAGCGTATCAGAAGCACAATACTCAGAATTTGAGAAAACTAAGCTAAAGTCTAAATAACAAACTGATTAACAGGTACCAACAAAAATATTGGGTGCAATCTTAATGGATAAATCAGGAAGAAGGCCTCTTATGATTGTAAGTGGACTGACAGTTCAATGAGTTCATGTTAGCCTACAAGTATAAAGAGACACCTTGGTGAAAAATGTAGTCTGGTTTGCTTACTTGTTTTTCAGGTGTCTGCGACAGAAACCTTCCTTGGATGCTCACTTGCTGGACTCTCTTTCTATCTTAAGGTACACTGCCAATAAATATTTATTTCGGAATCCTTCTCTTATCCCACTGAATTTGTTCTCAAGTACACTGCCAAAAAAAAAAGAAACTTATTTATTGTTAATGGTCCCTTCCCAAATATAATGCGATGAGAAATGAAATGCAAGGTAAAGGTGCTTTCAATGTTTTTATGAGACATATAAGAAGTCTGAAAATGAACATTGGGTTTGGCAAAGAAAAGATCATGTACTACTCCCAGTTAGACATCCATCCTATATTTTTTTTGTTTAAATCCACCTTGAATTGCTCAAACATTTAAAGCTACAGAAAAATTTAAAACTCTCTGCAAATAGAATTCAATCTAGTTAAGGTTATCAGAACTATAAATCGCATTCACCGCATGATCGTGATGCTACTACAGTCTGGATGCCATGCTTAGCTGCTTACATATCCTATCACAAAAGGCCAATCCTCTTCCTTCTAGTGTTTTCCTTTGTCAGCTAAATTTATTGGCTCCACCGTCATCCATGGATGTTATCCTACATGAACCACCGACAGATAAATGTTCATTGCAGTTTGCAGACATTCATGCTAATTGACAAAACACTTTCTTAATTTTCACCAGTCAGTCAACCATTGACCTTGTCCACTATATGCAAAAAATTGTGGAGCCAACTAGGAGAAACAAGAAAAAAAACATCCCCTTTGCGAACCATTGACCTTGTCCATGTGATTTATTTGGGTACACAACTTACAACTACACATATATATAATCTTAAGTACACTGCCAATAAATTAGAGTATGTAATTTGTGAAACAGACCCATTAGATGTTATTGAACTGGGTTCCCCTACTAGCTCTTGCTGGAGTATTGGTAAGACTAGACTCTTAACAATCAACCAACAAAAGTATCACCGAACAGAGTTCTAAACAATCAAACAACAAGAGTACTCCGATAGATGAATAAAGAAACCTATCTCAAAAGTGAACTAAGAAGTGAGATGATTTAGCCAAGTACAGATAATTTGTACAAAATACAAGTCATTAAGCATAACCTAACTAGTAGTCACTACGGCACTACCCATATCCTTAGATTCTCAATCAGGTGAATTCTCCCTGAAACTTTGTCAGCTTCTCCTTAAGCTAATCAAACATAGACACATAAAGCCAAAACCCAATTTCCCTGCGGGATCCTAGAAACCCCCTGGACCCAATTATCAAAATTCCCATATGGGTTTTACTTCCATTTCAATCAAACAATGCTCTTCTGTAGTGTATAATTGAACCTATTCAAATAAGTATCCTTCTAGAATTAGGGAAAAAATAATGATCAATCAAATCCAACACACACAATTCATAGAAAATCATTAAAAAAAATTTCAACAACAATACTTAATCAGTATTCAATATTTCAATAAGATCCATCTATGATTCTATAGAATCTATACTAACACAAACCCTCACACATTCAAAAATCGAAATCACTGAGAACTAGAATCATATACTGATATAAATATAGTCAAAAACTCAAAATCAGATTAATAAGACCACAAAGGTAGACTGACTGCAAATAGTTAGATTAATAAGACCACAAAATCAGAAAAGTTTTTATATTAACAATCCAAAAAGAAAATAGACTGCAAATTAAAGTAATAATACCTTTTGAGTTTTGATGATTGAGATTCTTTTGTTATCCACAAATCAAAAGAACAAATTCCGTTTGTAGGCTAACATGAACTGAATCCGATTGATTTATGTTTAATCTCAAGAGTCACGGACTCACGAATCACGATTGATTTAGGTTGCTAAGAAGAAGAAGATGAGAACATTGAGAAGTGACAGAGTTCTTCAGACTCTGAGAATTAGAGATTCACACTTCACAGTTCTTCAGAGTTCACTTCTCAGAGAATTAGAGAAACGAACGAAAGGGAATTATCTAGGTTTTTCTTTTTCTTATACCACGCGTAGAGAAGTTAGAACACGTATAGAGTATAGAAGTTGGGGAGACAGACACGTATAGGACTCACGGGAGGGGCGAGTCGGGCGACGCCACGTGTCTTCACAAGTTACCCAGGGCGGGTTGACGGGCTGAACCCGCGGTTTTGGCGGGACGGGCCGGGTTAACCCGTTTGTGCACGGGCCTGCAATTTACCAACCCTAACCCGGCTTGTTTAGAAACCAGCCGAGCCGGGTTAGGGTTTTTACGGGCCGGGCCGGGTGAACCCGCGGGTTTTGGGCTTGTTTGCCAGCTCTAGTAGCTACGGTCATCCGACAACAACTTCCCAGGAGGTCACACATCCCTGGATTGCGCCATCCCGAGCACGCTTAACTGCAGAGTTTTCTGCCAACTCTGGAGCCAAAAGTGCTGAAAAGGCCACGGTGTTAGGAAAGAACAAACCAATAATTACTGATATTTCATTCGGCCGACCACTGCCGAATATCGGGGTATAACAGTAGATATACTTTTGTTGGGTAAGATGTGTTACAACATTGCTCGGTCTAACTCGCAACCGTTGTTATCTCAAGCTTGTTGTCAAATTTATTTGATCAAAACTATGTCTTGATTTCTAATCTACTTATAGTTATGTCTCGAACTAGGATAGAAGTGCGTAATTGAGCATTAAACCTCATGGCGCTCACCATTTGAAGAAGATGATCTACTGAAGACTTTGGAGGAACTTAATAAGACTAAGTCGTACAGCTATATAGACTTTATAGCATATGCATTGGAATTTCGAGTCGAGTATATCTCGTTAATATAATTATCGAAATATGAGTTTAAAGTTTAGAATGCTTCATCATTTACTTGACAACTTTGGTTATGAACAATTCATTTATTGGAAAATAAATATTAAATCAAGTTGATCATGTGAAAATTACCTTGAACATCTTTCATGATTTGTGTGAAACATTCATTTGATGTTAACTCTGGATGTTTCGTATTGATCAAATAATCATTTGAAAATTGCTTGAAGCGAGTGGTATGTGTTAGATTACCATTGTCGTTTTTCTATGGATGTTTAAAGTCGATTATCGAGAGTTTTAGAACTACGATCAAAATCTGGATATACCACAGTATGCATACCATGTATGTGACCTGTGAAATACTAGTTGGGTCTGGAACTCTTGTTTACAAACTGTGTTTGCAAGCGAGTTTGAGAGGGGCTGAAACTGCTCTCCAATGGGCAACACAATGGAGTGGACGCAACAACATCTTTCAAAGTGATTCAAAACCTATTCTTCTACTTTTGATGGGGATGTATGCCAAAGTAAGGGGAAAAGTATACAAATGGTAGTGAGGACTTTGATTTTAAGGCTTTTCAAATTGTATAAACTTAAATTTCCACGGATTTATTTTGAAAAGTAGATTCAAATAATAGAAGCATCTCATATATCTATCTATTGTAATAGATTAGCTATAAACAACTCTTGGTTAGGTGAAACCCTTAGAGTACTTTTAAGCAATCTTCAATTTCAATCCGGAAAGCAAATATAAACGAGACCGTTGCTTACTACAACAGATTAGCTACGAACCACATGAGGTCAGATGAAAACCTTAGAGTCCCTTTGAGCAATCTTCAATTTCAAGCATGTAATGTAATATAAATGTAATATATAAATTTATTTCTCTTTAAAAAATTTGAAGCTGCTTTTAACTTACTCCTATTAAAATATCAAATTCTGATCGCAATTATTCAATTTGATGCAATCACAACAACTCAAAAGGATTGAATTTCTAATTTCTTTAATTTTACACGAATTCGTTCAAATTTGATGTCATTTTTTCCTTAATCCAACAATTTCACCAGAAACATCCAATCTCATTACATATAATATTAATTTGTCCAATTTGGGTTCTTAGTTTATCCATTGCATTAATAGTCTGTTCAAATATGATGACTAAAATGTATTCGATGTACTAACCTCAAAATCAATTTCTGTTTATTCCATTTTATCATGTTCAACCGATTTTCTTTAAAAAGCTCGAAGCTTCTTCCATTTTTCTTACTATTAAAGTATCAAATTTTGATTACAATAATTCAATTCGATGCAATCACAATAAAAAGGATTGAATTTCCAATCTTTTTGTTTCATACTCGAATTCGTTTTTTGTTTGATGTCATTCTATTAATCCTATAATTTCACCATAAATTCATCCAATGCACCACATAACTACATTTACTTGAGCATCTTGGGTTCTTCTTCTATCCCTCACTGTCAAAGAGGTATCATCTTGTATGGCGACTAAAAAGTATTCCATGACCAACACCCAAATTCAATTTTTTTTTAATTTCATCAACTTCAATTGATTTTTCTTTAAAAATTTCTATATTTCTTTCAAATTATTGCTATTAAGTACCAAATTTTTATTTTAATCGTTCAGTTTAACGCAATTGCAACTTATAAAATTATTTTTATAGAAATATTATGCCTGATTTAAAAAAAAAATTCTTTATC
Source organism: Papaver somniferum (assembly GCF_003573695.1). NCBI lineage: Eukaryota > Viridiplantae > Streptophyta > Magnoliopsida > Ranunculales > Papaveraceae > Papaver > Papaver somniferum. The sequence goes on along the minus strand of NC_039367.1, from coordinate 152,401,853 downwards.
CTCTCCATAGGCTTTGCCTTTGAAATATTTTCTTTCCTCAACTAGTCATCTCCATTTGTATTTTAAGGTCTCCATCAGTTTAGATTTGTATTTTAAGGTCTCCAAACAAATGGGAGGGAAGTTTTTCGCTAAAACAGAATTAGAGTTATCTCCTTCAAAAACACAAGCCACATTCCCCCTGGCAAGATAGTGGTATCATAAATAAATGTATACAAGTGATGGATCAGAATCCTCACTGGTCTTGTTCGTATGTAAAAAGGAATTGTAATCAAGTTATTTATAAAATGGCTAAATATGTAAGGAAAAATAATTTAGCCACAGTACGGTGGTGGGTGTGTCCACCAGAGTTCAAAGCAGCTTTAGAAGTTGAATATGTAAAAACTAATGTTTAATAAATAATAAACGAGGTTGCTTTTGTCAAAAAAAAAAATAGAGTTATGTTTTGGAGGTAAAAGTTAAAATTTCCGAACAAATGTAGTTATTAAAAAATCCCACCAAAAAAACAGGTAAAAATAAATCGTGTCACAGTACCTCCGTAATCTATCTCGTGTTATCGTCCGATAAGTTCTATTCTTTTTCTTTTACTTTTGAAGCAATAAGTTCTCATCTCAAACGCTTTTCTTCGGTTCTCTTTGTCAAAATCAAGGTAAACTTCTTCCAAAATTCTACAGCAAGGATTCAACATTTCATTGTCGTTTCTCCGCTGCAAGACCGCTATAACATTCTTTCTTATACTGCTCGAGGACCATCACCATGGCACCACCTCAATCATTCAATTCTATAAATCTGTAAGAACTAGACTCAATTTTTTTTTATTTTTTTTGTACTTAATTCTGTTGTAATATGTGGGTTTTGTTTCAATTCGGCGTTTAGTCAGTTAACATGTTCTGTTTAGATTGAATACTTTTAAGGGTTGTTTCAGTAAGGGTTTGAGATTTCCGGCTATAGTTGTGATTGAGTTTGTTGGATTTGATAACGGAATTGCAGTGAAAAGATTCATATGTATTAGCTCGGTCACAGATCCAACTTGCCTCTAAACACATAGGGTTGTTCTTAAGAAGAGTGGGAATAAAAAAGGGATTTTTTTTTAAAAAAATCAAAAAGAGGGGGAAGACTAATTTTTATAGGCAGGAAGTGGAGGTTGATTTGCTCAATGATTATAACTTAGTCTAGTCTGAGCACAACAAGTTTTAGATTCTTTGTCAAAAGAATGATAGACAGATGTTTGATAAAATGCTTAAATGATTGGTTTGTCTGTCAGTTCTGCTTGACAACAGTTTTGACCCTCTTAGAAATAATACTAGCTTAAGGTCAGTTCTGCGATTGCGGTGATACTCTATGTAGGGTTTTTTGCTGGGTTTTTTTGTACTTCAGGACACTATATTTGCTTCAGAACAAGAGCAGAACAATTAGGGAGTTTTTAAGGAAGATTAAAGATCTCTTTACTTGGAGATGATGATCTTATGGTTTTGTTGGGAAATTTGGTTTTTATTTCGTTAATTATGCTTACTAGTACTTGATTTGGATATAAGCTTATGTCTTTTGTTGTTATATATAGTGAAAGATCACTGTATAACTTGGTACCTGATTCTTAATCAATCAAAGACATATGCAGCCGAACGTATAATTTAGATCGACAGTTCAAATAAATAGTTTATTTTATTACATTAGGTGGATAAGGATATCAATGTGACTATGTTTTGCAGTGTCATGTACTGCGCTAAGGCACAATCTTCCTGGGAGTTTCGCTAGATTACTGTTTAATTTATTCAAATTTTGATTGATTCATTATACCTTACTTTTGATCTGGTGTATGACAATTGCACAATGTGTCGCAGGTTGAACACTATACATTCTCCGTTGCCCTAAATAAAGATATCAGATTGCGAAGGAGAACCATTTAATTTTGAAGTTGAATCATTAGAGTCTGGTAATGCCATCGGAAACCATCTATTTCTTTTCTTATTTTCTCATCGGTCTGGTTCAATGAAACTTTTTGTAATATCTATTAGGCTTATATGGCTTTTGGATGCATATTATTGAACAACAACCAATCGTCCATGTTTATTAACTTGCTTTTTTTGTTCTTGTGGATGCTGAATCTCGTCTATGCCACTAAAATTGAGAACACCTTATGCAGTACCTAGGACAGTAAAAACTAATGATATGAGCATGATCCAAGAGTAAAAGAGCACTGTTTGCTGGTAGTCATATACCCACTGGTTGAACTCATCTAAAGTTGTTCTTATTATTGTGATAAGCAGCCTAACTAGCAGCGACTTACTGTTTTATGGTCACAACTTTGGGATTGTTACCAGTGTCATTTTTGTATACTGATTGCTCTAGATTTAGATTGGTGTTTTAATGTTGGTCTTATACGTGAGACGCACTTTTGAATCAGGGCAGAAGTGATGTGGATAATATGATTCTTTTGTATTAGGTAGAACTAGGCTTCTGAAATTAATATCTATACGTCCGTATAATCTACTGCATTTGTGATAATTGGGTATTGCTGTGTTGTGTGATTATATACTTTGATGGTTGTTGGAATTTTTTAAATATCATAAACTCATTTGTAATATTGCAGAGAAGTGGGATCGATAGTCAAATTATCTCTGTGTCCATATTCTGCTAGTTAGGAAAATTGTTTATATTTTAGATTGCGTATACCACTCATATATAAAAGCAAAATTTAATCAATTTAAATACAAATAAAAGCAAAAACCAACTACCGAACAGCTTCAATTTAATCTAAATAAAGTAAAATAATAATAATTCAAAAACCCTGTATTACTTACTTATCAAAGAGAAACTGAGAAAAACCTTGAAAAGGGGAAATTAGACGATTGAGAAAGAAGATCACATTCCTTACTTTCACCGGACCCGTATTCTGACTTGATTGTATGAATTTAGCACTTGTATATGTGCTTAAAATATGAAAAATGTTGTTACATTAGGTGGATAAGGATATCAATGTGATTATTTTTTTTTGCAGTGTCTAAGGTCATGTACTGCGGTAAGGCACAATCTTCCCAGAAGTTTAGATTATTATTTTTAATTTTATTCAAATTTTGTTTCATTATACCTTACTTTTGATTTGGGTGTATAACGATTGCTCAATGTGTCTGCTCAATCAAACTATACATTGTCCGGTGCCCTAAATAGAGATATCAAATAGCAAAGGAGAACAATTTACTTTTGAAGTTAAACCATTAGAATCTGGTAATGCTGTTGGCAACCATCTATTCTCTTTTCTTATTTTCTCATGGGTCGGGTTCAATGAAACTTGTTGTAAAGAAGATACCTTAGAAAGTACTGCGTTATTTTCCACTCAAGCCAAGGCTGCATAGATTGTTCATGTCAAGGATGACTGCTAAAGATATGAAATATTGGAAAAAAATACAGAAAGCAGAGAAAAACGTTTTTAGGCATCCAGCAGATTCTAAAATTTGGCAACAGCTCGACGAGAAACATAATTGGTTTACCAAAGATTCACGTAATGTCCGTCTTGGCATTGCAAGCGATGGGTTTATTCCATCTAATGACCTCAATGGAAAACCACACATTATTTGGCCTGTAATTGTTGTTCCGTATAATTTGCCACCTTGGAGATGCATAAAAGAGCCTTTCATATTTTTGACTCTACTAATACCAGGACCTAACAGTCCCGGAAATGATATCGACGTTTATCTGAGGCCGATGATAGATGAATTAAAAGAGTTATGGGAAATTGGTGTGCAGACTTTTGATGCAGATTCAAAGGAAGTATTTCAGCTTCATGCCGCGTTGTTATGGACGATCAATGATTTTCCTGCATATGGAAAATTATCTGGATGGAGTACTCATGGGTATCTAGCTTGTGCTGTTTGTAATAAAGATACACGTTCGATGTGGTTGAAGAGTGGACGGAACATATGTTACCTGGGTCATCGAAGTTTTTTGCCTCAAACTCATGCTTGGAGAGACAGGGGCAAACATTTATTTGATGGAAAAGCCGAAAAAAAGCCAAAGCCAAAGGAGTTGTCTGAGATGATGTGTTATTACAACTAGAAGTCGTCGAGCAGCAAGATTTTGGGAAGTCACCGAACACCAAAAAGAGGAAACGGTATGATTTTGAGTTAAATTGGACAAAAAGGAGTATTTTTTTCGAATTACCATATTGGAAGATTAATAAATTGCGGCACAACGTTGATGTTATGAATGTGGAGAAAAATATTTGTGATAGTGTTGTTAGAACGCTGATGGACATAGAGAAGAAAACTAAAGACACCATAAGATCTAGAGCAGACCTGGAAAGATTGGGTTTGAAGAAGGAGCTGCATCTAACTAAGAGAGGTAACAAGTTAATTAAGCCACCTGCATCTTATACTTTATCGGTTCCAGAGAGAAAAATATTATGCGAGTGGTTGAAGTCGGTGAAGTTTCCTGACGGCTATGCCTCAAACATTGCTCGGTGTGTAAAGGAAAAAGATGGTAAGATATCCGGAATGAAGAGCCATGATTGTCATGTATTTCTACAACGGATTCTTCCTGTTGCACTGCGTGGTTTCCTGCCGAAAAATATATCTAGTGCATTAGTTGAGCTTGGTGTTTTTTTAAGGAATTGTGTTCGAAGACACTAAGACCGGAAGTACTAGAGAAAATGGAAAAGGATGTTGCCGTACTACTATGCAAGTTGGGAGCAGATTTTTCCACCAGCATTTTTTGATATTATGGTTCACTTGATAGTTCACTTACCACATGAAGCTATTCTTGGTGGACCCGTGCAATATCGTTGGATATACCCAATTGAAAGGTAATTACTATCACAATTGCTCTCATTTTTTGAGGTTGTACTACTTTGTTCAAGTATACAGATGATGTTCATGTTTCTGAATATGCTGATGCCACCTATTATAAACATCTCCATCCGTAGCTTGTCTTTTTGAATTCAGTTGATTGGTGATCTGTCTGTATATGTCATTTGCTTACAAGTTATCATATACAAAATCCAGAGATGGATATATTTTGCGAAGTGATCAAATAGAGTGGTGACGATGCTAATAGTTTTCTAAATCCTATTACTTTTGCTAAACTTGACGTGTCTTGCTTTTGATCATAAGACAAGTAACTTTGAATTCATTAAATTTCTCTATTATATTGTCTCATTGAATCAATGTCTGATCTTGAAATAGGTATTTACGCACACTAAAGCAATATGTACGAAACAAGGCACGACCTGAAGGTTCCATTGCCGAGGCATACATCAACAACGAATGTCTTACCTTTTGCTCTATGTATCTACATGGAATTGAAACACGTTTCAACGGGGAATATCGAAATGACGATGGTGGCTCTGGAGAACCAATGAAGGGGATGAGTGTTTTCTCAAATGATGCTCGACCTCTTGGAGCTGTTAAAAACGTGATGTTGGACTTGAAAGATACCGCCAAAGCTAGATTTTGTGTTTTGAACAATACTAAAGAGCTATTAACATACATTGAGTAAGTGGATATAATTTAGAATGAAGTTATTATAATGCTTATGCATAATTAAAAGAATGACATTTTTGTATATTATGCATATGCAGACAACATATGGAAGAACTAGAAAAGGAAGACCCTCGTAATGTGGATATGAGAATGAAAGATATTTTGCTAAATGGTTTGAAGAACGGGTAAGTACTAATCAGATTATTTTATATACCTAGACGTTATCGTTGTTGTTATCTTAAGTCGAAGCCATCATTAGTGGCGTACGTAGCATACTGTTGTAAAAAGATGCATGTGTGAAACTTAGTATATTCATGCACATAGATAATAGATATGTTAGTTAGATGAGGAGTATTTTAGGTAATTTGAGAATGCATACTCTTTTTTATCTCGATTAACTGTGTATATATAAATGAAACAAGTAATTTTTGAATTGTTGGTGATAATGAAGAGAATGAGATACGTGTTAGCCAAGATATATACACATAATATGAAAATAAAATGATGACCAGCTAGTACCTAGATGTGTCGCCAATTTTTTTTATTTTATATTATTAACTGCCAATTTTTTCATTTAATGTCTGGACTTTAAAGAGTATCCCCTAAATTCTTATTAAACATTGAGTGTCATTATGCTGTATGGTTCTTGTGGACTAGTATTAATGTTCTATCATTCTGTAGGTGAATCGTTTACGAGAAGAGAATTCTCCTAGTGTTTCAGATGAAATATATTCACTAGCAGTTGGCCCTGATTCACGCGTAGTGCGATATAGTGGGTGTATCATTAATGCAATACGATTTCATATAAGGGATCGGGATGTAAACTTGCGAACACAGAATAGTGGTGTTGTAGTAAAGGGGGAGCACCAGTCTAATATTGATGATTTTTATGGTGTGTTAATAGATGTCTTAGAGCTAAGTTACCTGTATGGAAATAAAGTTTTTCTTTTCAGATGTGATTGGTGGGACACCGACAAGAGAAGGAAAAATATTGTCACTGATATCCACTTCACTAGTCTTAACTTCTCTTAGATATGGTACAAAGACGATCCTTTTGTTCTTGCTGACCAAGTGCAACAAGTTTTCTACCTTAAAGACCTTAAACTGCGCGGAAAATAGTATGTTGTTCAGCGTGTAATGCCTCAGAATGTTTATGATGTCTTAGAGAAAGAGGTTGGGCCATAACCAAACAATGACGAGGCATATCAGCAAGATGAACACTTCACGACAGAAAAGATATCCCAAGATAATTCTGGAAATGCATCAAGTTGCAATGAGGAAGTTACTAATTCAAGTTTGAATAGAAATGATGTCTCCGCCGAAGAAGTTGATATAGATATTGTTATGGCTGATCTTGAAGGTTCCGGGGACTATATTGAAGAAGAAGAACTTGAAGGAGAAGGTGGTGTTTTGAGTGAATATAATAGTGAAAATGAAGGTATTATCTCAAGTGGTGAGAGTGATATTGATTAAAGAATTGTGTTTCTCAGCCACTTTTTTTTTTTTTTTTGTGTGTGTCGTAGACCTCTTTTTTCCTTTCTTTTTGCAAAGGACCTTGGTTGCTAGTTGTTTGGACATGTTGACTTGTTATTTAAATGAAAGTTGTCATTTTGAACTATAATAGTAAACAAACTATCGAAGATACTAGAAACGAACAAAAAAACAGAATATGGAAAGGAGATGCACCACGCAACTAATTTTACATTAAGAAAATATTTTCCACTCTAGCGGCCATAGAAAAATTGTGCAACATTAATAAGCATCGTTAAAATTGTACAACACTAATAAGCATCGTAGTGGATCCAAAATTTGAAAGAAAAACTCAAATCATATAAATTCTAATCAGCTAAGACGTTGTAGTTATAAAATGAAAAACTACAAACTATTTCTTTTTACGACATATGAAAACGTTTAAAGTAAAAACCATTTATTATGCATTATATACGTCAAGGACAACCGTTGTATTTACAACATTTTATATTATCGATAGTGTAAAAAGGTATTTCTAGTAGATACATGCGTCGCAAAAATGTTATTATCGTGACATTATTTTTGAGTGGCAAATAAAGGGTTTTACCAACATCATAAAATGTTAGTAATACATGAGTTTACTTGCAACAGATGAGAGTGCTAGGAAAAATATATTATTCTTAACGACTTCACAATGTCGTGAATAATTGGATATTTGTGACAGATTTTGGTGTTAACAATATACATGATTATTTGTAACATTTCTGAAATGTCAGTGCGAAAAATCATATTAATATTATTTATTTTTTATTTTAAAAATAAATATTTGCGACATAATAGCAGGTGTAGAAAGTAACCTATTCTGACACTTATGGGGATTTAGCTAACACAATATTTTTGTGACATTAAAATTGTCACGCATAACTAATATTTATGACGTTTTCAATGATGTTGCAAACATAATGTCACAAATACGCCTGTTTGTTGTAGTGTCTTCATATAAAGTAACCGAACTACAGCTTCAAATGAGTTCAGTTACTTGTTCTTCATATAAAGTAACCGAACTGTTCAAAATCCAGTTCAAACCCGGATCATTTTGAAGATTAACAAATATTCTAGGAGAGGATGGAGATGAAGAATCAGATGAGTTTTCATCATTTGAATACTCAAACTTAGTGAATTGGAAAAAAATCAATTTTCCATGTTTTTCTCTTTCATCTTCTCTAATTGTACTCTCTCAATAATTCTACTCAACTAATAATAAACCCATCTTTTAACTTAATCTCACTAATTGTTTTTAACTAAATCATTCACTAATCATCACCCAAAATTAATCAGGAGGGTAATTTAGGTATTAATATAAATATCTAGATAAGGGGTGACATAGGTATTTACTTCTAATGTCTTTACCCAAAATAAAACCATGATCCCCCCAAAAAAACCATGGTCCCCAAAAAATCGTTCTTCTTTTTTATTGAAGCTCTAAGCTATTAGTGCCATGGACCAAGCCCATTAGTTACTCAACTATACTGGTTGACTGATTATTGCTCCCCGTCATATGTCAGTTGTAGTTGTAAGATTTCTTACAACTACACTCCACTAAAATTATTCCAATTTTTAAGTGATCATTATGAATTCTTATTTGATTAATTGAATATTGAGAATGTTTACAAGATAGATTCAAGTATTACAACAATTTTACTTGAAACCTAGATTCACTTTTCGTTTCTCCCTCTATTTCTTGACCAAGACTTATCTTAGAACGTTTTACAAGTAATGACCTCTCTTCTTTATATAGAATTTTACATAGTGGATGACATCTAAGATACCCACTATTTTCGGGATCACTATGCGACATATTCGCTCATATACAATCGCTCGTCTTCACATAGAATACCTCTTCGGCACAGTTCTCCACACTTTATTCGTGACTTTGCTGACATCATCTGGCGCGTCATCTTAACTTTGTCGTGTGCGATGCTCTTCGCTTAGGTTGTACTCTTTACTTCGCTTGATTACTAACCTGTTCTATATTTTACTCCTAGATTTTGCCTCTTCTCGTTTCACTTATTCTTCAGAGTGAGCGATATGAGAAATTCTCTTTTTGTAAATCGCACATGCTTGTATTTTTTCATTTTATTTCTTCGACAATTTCCTGGGTTTCAAGTTTCTCTCCACACGTGTCGATTTTCTTCCTCTTTAACCGACTTGAACTGTCTTCAACCGGTTGTTTCTTTTCACCTATATAAGGTTTTTTCAATCAGTAAATAACCCTTCTTTTATTCACTGCAACTATACTTCTACACTTTTTCTTCTCTCTCTTGTTGCTATTCATTTTCATCCGTTATTATCCATTTCTGCTGCCTCTGTCACCGATTTCTTCTACTGTTGTTCTTCCACCATGAACTCTGAATCTAAGTTTGTTTCCTTTCCTCATGATGATTATTATTGATTTTAACCATTATCATCTAAGTTTTTTATTAAATTATACTTTCGCAGGAAAATTTCTTCTATTAGCGCTCTTCGAATCATGCAAAAACCCAAATCTTCGTCGGATGAAATAAAGATTCGCAGAAGAAGAACCCAAACATTGATAACAAAGAATCTCATAAGAGGAAGACTTCGTACAAAAAAGAAGTAAACAATATCCAATTTATCTGAAACAATATTGTTGCCTCTATTTCTTATCTATTTTATTTTCGCAGCCTTCCGATTCTGAGATGGTTGATGGAAAAAAGCCAAAAGCTAAGAGGAGAACTCCAAGTTTCGAGTTTTGATGCTGAAACTCTCCGCAACGAGAATCAAAAACTTAGAGGTATTTATTATTATATTTGAGATATTTATCGTATTCTATATTCTTTCGCACACGTTCATTTTTGTAAATTTTTTTGTACACTTATTAAGATTTAAACCGTAAGCGAACGAATGAGAGGTATGACTTTCAATTCCTTGCTGAAGATGCTCAAGCGAATAACGAGAAGTTGCAGTCCCAACTAAGCCAATTAAATAATCAATATTCATATTCACTTGATCAGATCAACAATCTTTCCCATGAGAATAACCAGCTTACTCAAAAAATTGAGTTTTTTAATGATCAAATTTTCTTTTTATCTAAATTATCACACGATGCTGATTTATTACATCAAACTTTATCAGAAGAAAACCATACTATTTCTAGAGAGAAGCTATCTTTTTCGAAGAAAGAAGCAATGTTTTCACATCAGTATTCAATTCTGCATGAGATAAATGAAAATCAAGCGCGAAATCTTCGCGTACTGAAGGAACAGTACGAGATTTCGCTTAAAGATTTAAGCTCCCAAAATAAGAAACTTGTTCAAAATAATATAAGTCTTTCTGTGAAGAAGAATCAGTTTCAAGAACAATATAGTCAATTGAAGAATTCCCATGATATTCTTAAGAAAAAGAACAAATCTCTTTCTTCTGAAGAAAATAAAATTCGATCTCCCTTAGTGGTTCAGTTGGTGATGGATTTGATAAGGCTATGGAAAGTATGAAGGAGAAAATCAGCAAGATAAAGAGAAGTCTGCTAATGAGGCAAATGCTGAGATTGAAAATCAGCAAGAAGAAGAGAAGTCTGTTGATGAGGTCATTACTGAGATTGAAAATCCTGGACCCAGTAATAAGATTTGAAAAGTATTTTGAATAAGATGCTGTTGTTGGGCATTCTTGATTTCCTTTCTTTATTTTGACGTATTTTGAACCTTCTTATTTTCAGACTTGTTTGTTGCAAGGAAGATAATACATCGTTATTTTAATTCCCATACCTGCCTCTTATTATCTTTATTGTAAGAATCAATTGTGCGAATTTATCATTACTTTATTTAATTTACTTGGGAGGTCTTATTTTGCCTTCCTATGTAAAGGTCTTATCTTGACTCATTCTTGTGCGACGAGATCGCAGGCGGTCTTTTCATTTTAGTACATCTACCCATTGATCTCATCTTATATTTTTCGCTTGTATTATTTCGTCTTCAGGTTTGTTGCATAAATATCACAAGTCTTAATACTCTCTTGAGTAAAAGCCTTATGACATTTATGTCTTTTGACACAATTCAGCTCCCTAATGGAGGGTGCCGTCCTTATCTTCCCCCTGGTTGCCCCTTCAAGGAAGCTTACCTCTATCGGGTTAAGATTATGGATCTTCCCATATAGTTTTTCAACAACCAGTTGATTTCGCAGTCTCGCATACACTACCTATAGGGTTTATGGTAGCAAGAACGCACCCTAAGTGGGGTATCTTCGGACCGAATGCATCATAGTCAGGACTTTTCAAGAGTGGAAACGTACGCTCCAGACTCCCCGGGCACTCTTGACTCAACCGTGTACCTCGGCGCCCTGATCGAGTTTCTGCACTCCTTGGGAGAGCCTTTCTCACCTTAGGCTCTCAATCTAAGATTACTATCTTAGACTGAAAATTTAAGGTATCTCTCCCGGATGGACATTATCGTTTAATTCTCACCCCAAATCTCCAAAACTCAAGTTCCGGGGTCGGTATAGCCTTCCCTTGAGTCATGCCTTCTAGGTCTTTCCAATTATGACGTGCGATAGGTCTTACTATATTGCCTCTTGCATATGAGCGAACTAGGGTGCACGCCACATTCAGATTCCTAGCCAATCCGATAATAAATATCATTTTCTATAGCCTTGTATCAAGGTCTTACTTTGCTTTTTTAGAATTTCGTAACTTTCAAGCGAAATATTCGTATTACAGACTTGTTCAAAAATATGATCTTACATATTTTTAACTGTTTATCCATGCGAATTAATTCGAAAGTGATTATGGATAATATTTTTTTCAATAACTGCCTATTCCAAGGTCGATCCAATTTACGACCTGTATTTCTTCCTTCAGGATCCATTAATTCATAGGCTCCTTCTCCAACTATTCTTTTTATTATATAAGGTCCATCCCAGCTTTTCTCCAATTTTCCATCTTTTCCTTTTTGATACACTGAATTTCGCGTAGCACTAATTCGCCCGGTTGGAATTCTCTTATTTTAACTCTCTTGTTGTATTCTCGAGATAGTCTTTTTTGATATTTTTCCACGTGCTGTAAAGCGACTTCTCTTACTTCCTCCAAATAATCCAATTTTTTTAAGATCAAATCCGCATTTAAATTCTTTTCCCAAGATTCTCTCTTTGTGGTAGGAATAATGAGTTCTGTTGGTTGCACTGCCTCTACTCCATATGTCAAACATAAAGGTGATATTCCTGTTGCTTCTCTTCTTGTAGTTTTATAAGCCCATACTACATTATGTACTTGTTCGCACCATCCTTTGTTGTGCCCTTCTAACTTTTTCTTCAGGTTGTCTGCGATTGTTTTATTTGTAGCTTCTACTTGTCCATTACTTTGAGGATACAAAGGAGTAGATTTGCCACTTTGAATTTTGAATGCATTGAGCAGCATTGTTATATTCTCGCCTTCAAACTGCTTACTATTATCAGACACCAATTGTGCAGAAATGCCAAATCTGCATATGATATTTTCAAAAATGAATGTGAAGATGTCTTTATCGCGAATATGTTGAACTGATTTTACTTCTGCCCATTTAGTGAAATAATCTGTTGCGACAATTAGAAATCTTTTTTGCCCCTTTCCTGGTATAAATGGTCCAACAATATCTATTCCCCATTTTCCGAAGGTCCATACATTTATTGATGTATTAAGCAAAGCCCCGGGTGCATGTATCTTCTTGCCATGACGTTGACATTCTTCGCATCTCCTCGAAACTTGTTTTGCATCTTCATGAATATATGGTCAGTAATAACCCTGTATTGTTTCCCTATATCCGAGTGATCTTCCTCCACTATGGTTGCCAGCATCTCCATAGTGTAATGCTTTTAGAATCTCGATTCCCTCCTTTCGCGTAAGACATCTTAGTGAAGGTCCAAGAAATGATCTTCTATAAAGAACACCATCCCTTAATTCATAATTTGTCGCACGACTATTTGATTTGTGTGCTTCTAACCTTTTCTTCGGCACTTCTCCATTTTCTAGATAAAATTGTATCTCAGTTCTCCAATCCTTCTCTTCTCTCACAGTTTCTTCTTGTATATATTCTATGAGCATCACATCTTTTTGCACTTCTTCACCCTTTTCTACTGATGGTAATAATAGTGTTTGTATTTTTATATCCCTTGCAACCGGATCTACTAACATTGATGGTATGAACGCCAATGTATCTGCAAGTCTATTATCTTTTCTCCCTATATATCTCCAGCTTAGTTTTGGAATTTGCATTGCTAAATCCATGACCAACTTCCTATATTTTTTTAAAGATGGTTTATTGGTACTATATGTGCCTTTTAACTGACGAATTACTAATTGGGAATCACTAGTTATTCGCGCATCCTCAAATTTCATTTCAATTGCTACTCTTAATGCGTGGATGACTGCTTCATATTCAGTTTCATTATTTGTGGATGCGAAGTCCAATCTGAATGAGTAAGCCATTCTCGCTCCTGTTGGTGAAATGAATACAATACCAATTCCATTTCCTTATCCATTGGAAGATCCATCCACCAATATCTCCTATCTGTTTGGATATCGCTCAGTTAATAAATCATTATGATTTCCATGTTCTTCATCCACCTCTATCATTTCTTCTACATATTCATCTTCTTCTATTGGAAATTCTGCAAGAAATTCTGCGATAACTTGAGACTTAGGTGAAGATAAAATTTCATAACCAATCTCATAGTTTCCTAATTGTGCATTCCACCTCTCTATTCTTCCTGACCTTTTCGACTTCTTCATTGCGTTTTCAATTGGGACTCTTGTTAATACTTTAATTTTGTGAGCTTGAAAATAAATACGAAGTTTGAATGATCCATATACCAGTGCGAGAATCAACTTTTTAATTTTTGAATAGTTTTTCTCTGCGGAGTTATATGTTCTGCTTATGTAATATATTGGTTTTTCTACAACTTCATCTGAAGGTAACAATACTACACTTATTGCATGAGATGTTGATGCTAGGTATAATAACAATTCTTCTCCATGCTTCGCCTTTTGCATAATGGATAAGTTTACCAAATAATCTTTTATGCGCTGCAACGCTTTGTCGCACTCCATTGTCCATTCAAATTTGGTGCCCTTTTTTAGTATATTGAAAAAGTGTTGACACTTGTCCGAAGATCTTGCAATAAATCTTCCCAATGATGCTATCAATCCATTTAACTTTTGAACATCTTTGACCGTCGCAGGTGGTGGCATATCTCTAACCGCTTGTACCTTCTCCGGATCAATTTGTATTCCCTCCTTGGATATAATATAGCCTAAGAATTTTCCTGATGATACATCAATTACACATTTTTCTGGATTTACTTTAATATTAATTTTTTGCATTTGTTCAAATATTTCTCGTAAATAATCAACATGATCTTTCGCCTCTTTGCTTTTAATTAGCATATCATCCACATAGACTTCTAATGTTTTATGTATCCATTTTTCGAATACTTTCTGCACCATTCTTTGATAACTCGCACCTGCATTCTTCAATCCAAATGGCATTTTCGTGTAACAATATAAACCTCTTGGTGCGAAGAAAGCAGTGTGTTCTTGATCTTCTTCTGCCAAAGGAATTTCATTATAGACTTTATACCCATCTAGCATTGTGACTCTATCACTTCCTGATGCGGATTCCACCATTTGAGGTATGTCGGGTAAAGGGAAGCTGTCTTTAGGGAATGCTTGGTTTAGATCTGTAAAATCTATGCAAATTCTAATTCCGTTGTTCTTTTTGGGTACCACCATCATATTTGCTATCCACTCTGGATATTTGCCTCTCTTATAATTCCTGCATCTAACATCTTCTGCAATTCTGCTTCTATTTTAGGATGATAATCAGTTGCAATCTTCCTTATCCTTTGCTTGAACGGCTTTACATTCTTCTTAATGTCTAATTTATGACATGCGAAAGACGGATCTATTCCTGGCATTTCTTCCATACTCCATGGAAAAATATCATTATATTCTCGCAGAATGCCTATCGTTTTTTCCTCTTCTTCCTTATCCATTTTAGTTCCAATTCTTAATATTCTTGGTTCTTCTTCAGTTCCTACGTTTAATTCTTTTGTTGGTTATGCTGCAGTAAAATTCATTTTTGGTTCGCCCATAGGTGTTGGTTTCTTGATTTCTTTAATTTGTCCACCTTCCTTCACTGGTTCTTCGCCTGGTATTCCTTTTCCCTCCTTCGCTCTGATCATGTATGTTCGAAATTCTTATTCTATCCTTTGTTCTTTTGCTTTTCTCCATTGATATTTTCGCTTCTTTGCTCGTCCTTCATAATTTCGCACATCTATTCGATTACAAGTATTCGCAATCTTAACATCTCCTCTGATTTAACCTATACCACTTGGAATTGGGAATCTAGTACACTGATGTAATGTTGACGCTACAGCCTTGAGTCCATGTACCCATGGTCGTCCCAACAACATGTTGTATGGTGACTCAATGTCAATCACACACGATGTTATCTTTGTTTGAAACTCTCCCAGTAATATTCGGATAACGATTTCTCCTTTCGGCTTTGTAATTGTTCTATTGAATCCATGAACATTATAGGATGTAGGTATCATTTCTGCATCTTCAAATCCCATTTCTTTGAATGTGCGATAAAATAATACATCAACTGCACTGCCTGTATCTATCCATGTTCTATCGATCGCCCATCCTTCAAATCCCCTTTGTTTTGCAATAATTTTTTCTCGCTCAGCTGTGACCGTTATGACCGATGGATCTGTTTGCTGTAAATTTTCTTCTGGAATTTCATCCGCCACATTAAATCTTTACTTTTTCCCACTCTTGTAATGGAAATTCTTTGTGTACCGTCTCTATCTTCTTGCATTCATAATTTCTTTTATGAATTCTCCCTGTTACTGTTGCTTGAAAATCTGCCTCAGAAATTGATACTCTAGATATACTATTACACTGTATATCCCCGCCTGTTCCTTGAATCGGTATGATTCGTGTTGTCTTCATGGATTCCTTATGATTGTTCCTCAATTTCCCTAAAAGTTTCAGATCTATTAACAGAAGTTATCATCCAGAGCTGTTTCTAGCGCCAAAAATGTAGTTGTAAGATTTCTTACAACTACACTCCACTAAAACTAATCCAATTTCCAAGTGATCATTATGAATTCTTATTTTATTAATTGAATATTGAGAATGTTTACAAGATAGATTCAAGTATTACAACAATTTTACTTGAAACCTAGATTCACTTCCGTTTCTCCCTCTATTTCTTGACCAAGACTTATCTTAGAACCTTTTACAAGTAATGACCTCTCTTCTTTATATAGAATTTTACATAGTGGATGACAGCTAAGATACCCACTATTTTCGGGATCACTATGCAACATATTCGCTCATATACAATTGCTCATCTTCGCATAGCATACCTCTTCGCACAGTTCTCCACACTTTACTCGTGACTTTGCTGACATCATCTGACGCGTCATCTCAACTTTGTCGTGTGCGATGCTCTTCGCTTAGGTTGTACTCTTTACTTCGCTTGATTACTAACGTGTGCGATATTTTACTCCTACATCAGCATAGCAGCACTTTCTGCATGCACGTACATATATACGATATCATATATGTGCGGGGTCTAATGCTGGTAAGCAAATATAATTTCCTAGAAGAATCATATGAATTCCTACTATGCGAATTAACGGCCCTTACAATGTGTTAAGAACCTTAAAAAACTATAAGCAAAATGGTAATGTGGCCTTTGGAATGAGTTTGGAGTCATTGACATATTGTCATTGAACAATTAACTTGTATCGTGGGTGCCTCAAATATGGAACGCACTACCCCATAGGATTAGTAATGAATTAGTAATATTATTATGTTTATGCCGTCGGGAAACAAAAACAATGCTGTTGGAAGTTCAAGTAATGTTAAGATACTACAATTCTAAGCCAATTATGCTCCAAACGTTTACTAATCACCCCACCCCTTTGAAGTATTCAAATTAGATTTTGCACTTTGTAGTCCAACCATGAAAATATACAACTGACTTTCAACACTGGTCTAATATGAGATGTAATTCTAAGAACGCCCTATTGTACATTCTCTAAGACTTTTTAAATTGTTACTCCCAGTATTATTCTTGGTTGATAAGAGTCGATTTTTATCCATTTAGGGACATTTGAAATCTAAACTGCAATATTTCGGGAGGTAAGAAATAAGGTTGATTCAGTACGATCTCCTGGCAAGTCTTGTGCATAATATAGCTATATACTGACTACTTCCATTGGGGACAACAGCCTATAAAGATAATGCTTCTATCTGTAAATGGATAAGTTGATAGTAAAGAATTCCCATCACTGT
This sequence comes from Papaver somniferum, assembly GCF_003573695.1. Taxonomy (NCBI): domain Eukaryota; kingdom Viridiplantae; phylum Streptophyta; class Magnoliopsida; order Ranunculales; family Papaveraceae; genus Papaver; species Papaver somniferum. The sequence goes on along the minus strand of NC_039367.1, from coordinate 152,384,555 downwards.
TAAGATGATGAAGACAAAACCAATTTGTGATCTTAAGCAAAATAGAGTTTTAATGCATGTTTTGTTTTTCTTTATTTACTTCAGTATTATGTTAACACATCGTCATGAAATGGTACTAGCGATGGGTCAAAATACAACAGATACTGTTGATGATAATAATGAGTTCAAAGTAGGGGTTGTTCTCGATTTTGATAGCTTAGTATCAAAGATTGGGTTGACATCCATGTCTATGGCTCTCTCTGACTTTTATTCTTCTACAAATGATACTCATAAGAGAAAGCTGGTTCTCCACACTAGAGATTCCCGTAGGGATATTTCTCATGCAGCTTCTCAAGGTATGTACAGCTTCCCTCTTCTCACCATGCATCATCTTTGCGATCTTCCCATGTTTCTCTATGGAAGTTCTAGATATATTAGCTTACTTTCTCTGTAATTTAAGTATAATAAAATGATTCCATAGATTTTTTAGTCTAGTTGGGTGCTAAACTATCTAGAAATGTCACCTAGCGGTTGCATACGAACCAGAACAGGCACCTATTAAGACTTACAAAGTCACTGACCTTTTCTCACAGTTTTATCATGGATTTTCTTGACCAAATGAAAGTGTGAAGCCAATTTTATAAGATCGATAACTAAAAGCCGTCTACGCATAATTCTCTTGGGAATTGTTTTCTTTAGATTGATATTCTTTTTCTTCTACATGTAACAGCTAATGATCTGATAAAAAATGTTGGAGTTCAAGCAATCATAGGACCATTAACATCATTACAAGCTATTATCATGGCTGATCTCGGAAACAAAGCTCGGGTTCCTGTCATTTCCTTTACCGCCACAAGTCCTACGGTTTCTACCTCTCGAAACCCTTATTTCTTTCGAACAACACAAAGCGACTTGGCTCAAGTAAATGTGATTTATGATTTAGTGAAAACATTTGGATGGAGAGATGTTGTACCCATATACGAAGACACGGAGTATGGAAGAGGAGTCATACCATACTTAACCGATGCATTCCAAGCCATCGATACCAAAGTTCCTTACAGGAGCGTAATTTCCCCCGCAGCTACTGATGGTGAAATTCTAAAAGCACTATACAAATTGATGGCAAGGAAGACTAGAGTATTTGTTGTGCACATGACACCATCCCTTGGAATACGTGTTTTTCAAAAGGCGAAAATGATTGGGATGATGAGTGAAGGGTATGCATGGATCATTATGTAACTGGATACTGCATAGATGTGTTCAAAGCTGCATTAGAGATGCTGCCCTATCCGGTTCCATATGAATTTGTTCCCTTCGAAAAAGCTGATGGTAGCACTGCCGGAACTTACGATGACCTAGTATATCAAGTTTATGCACAGGTTTGTATCATTACTGTTCTTTTTAAAATTTTCTTCTTCACAATACCAAATAGCCCACGCTGCACAGTCGTTGTCAGGTCAGATATAATTTGCTAATATACTAGCTAATCCCTTTTGTGCTCTTGGATTTGTGTAACAGAATTACGACGCTATAGTTGGAGATATAACAATTAGTGCAAATAGATCGGCCTACGTCGAATTTACATTACCTTATACCCCATCTGGGTTTTCGATGATTGTTCCGCTGAAGGAGGGCACGAGCAATAATCCATGGATATTATTTAAGCCTTTGAATGCACAACTCTGGGGAGTGAGTGTTTTATTTTTTATCTTTACCGGGTTCGTGACTTGGATGCTGGAACATGACCAAAATCCAGCTTTTCAGGGGAGAATTCTGCATCAACTCGAAACGATGTTCTGGTTCTTTTTTACCACACCTGCTTTTGCTGATCGTAATATCTCTTCGACTTTTTCTATCAATTGTAAATTTTAAATGTTAATTTGGTTCTTTTTCTCTTAAGTTTCTCAACTCATACTTTTATTTTCTCTTTCTCTTTTTTTTTTCTCTCGATATTTTTTCTATTTTCATTTGGTTTCTTTAATATTTGCTAATGAATTCAAGGCTAAAGACAGCTACTTATGTTTCAGAGCAAAGGGTGCACAACGGTATGGCTAAAGTTGTTGTGGTCATATGGGTATTTGTTTTCCTCATACTAAGTTCAAGTTACACAGCAAGTTTGACATCAATGTTAACAGTTCACCGGCTTGAACCTACTGTCACAGACGTACATGAACTAATAAAAAATCACCAAAATGTCGGTTACCCAGATGGAACATTTATATACACGATGTTGCGGGGCATGGGATTTGAGGAGGCTAATCTGAAACCCTACATCTCTACTGAAGATTTAAAGGAAGCTTTCACAGAATTGAGAAATAAGGAGGATCGTATTGTTGCTGGTTTTGGTGAAGCACCTTATAACAGACTATTCCTTGCAAAATATTGTCATCAATTTGCCTTGGTTGGACCAACTTACAAGACAGAAGGATTTGGTTTTGTAAGTCCCTCGCACTCGCCACCCCAATCCCTCATCATAAGTTTGTTTCGGTTTTAATGCACAGGATGAAACTCCGATTGACTCTTTGTACGTAAAATCATTAGACATGCAACCCTACGGGTTGTTATGTTGTTTCGACCCCACAGAGATCACCACTCAGAATACCCCAAAAACTATTGGGGAAAGAGCAAAGCCTGTTGCACCACTTTCCAACTAAGCTCTAAAGCATATTTATGTCTATTTTCACATAAACTCTTATGACTTTGCCCCTTCATAGTGTTTTTTTAATCTGATCCCCTTGCTAGCATCCTAGGACTGCACTGGAGGACTCTTGAGCAGCTCATACCTCTCTCTATAATACCTGCTTCCTTTTTTTTCAATGGGCTTCTCTATTTTTGTCAGGTACTTATATGTCTTTCTCTCTTTACATATTCCACAGGTATTTCCAAGAGGATCACCTTTGGTCCCTGATATTTCAAGAGCAATCTTAACTGTACGGGAGAGTGACAAAATTACAAGAATAGAACAAGCTTGGTTTGGGAACCAACAGAGCTGTGCAGACCCCAGCCCCATGTTTTTCTCAACTAGTCTCAATTTGGATAGCTTTTGGGTTCTTTTCCTCATAACAGGAATTCCAACAGCTTTAGCCCTTCTGGTTGGCATCCTGTTCAAGTGGGATACTCCACTTGTTAGAAAAATCAAAGATTTGTGGGAAAGCTTTCATGGTAACAACTCTAGTTTTGTTGAAGTGGCAACAAGCGTACGCGACGACGAAGGTCAGGGAACCTACCACAACCAGCCAAACAACAATGACAACGGTAAAGCGCCTCTGATTGAGCCAGACTCCAAGGGTAAAGGGCCGCTGATTGAGTCAGTGTCAAAAAATGAGAAATACAAAGGTTTGGATAACACGAATTCCTTACACCAAAAGTTGATCATCAAAGGTTGATTTTTGAGATCTGACCACAAAAAAAAGGATACTTGGGCATTTTTATTTATTATTCTTTTCTTGAGTCGAATTTTACACATCTAGCGTGTATAGTCGAAGAAATAACAATTCTGAGTGTGTTTTGTTTTAGAATATCCGTTGAAGTATCCTTGCATGCGCCTTGCGTTCGAAAATCATCCAATATTCTTTCAGTTTTTTACCAGATTTTCACAACTTGAATCAAACAATCTCCATTTAGTCTGATAGAGGGACAACAACTTGTTCCTTATCTAAGAGACTAGAAATTTGGGGCGATAAGTAATGGTTTATTTTTGTTTTTATTAAAGTGGATCCCTGTGAAAATTAGCTTGTTCAAGTAAAACATTTCATTCCATATGTATATGCCGTGTTTCATCTGGGTAATTTTGTTTTGAGCTTATTTTCACGGGGATTTCTTTTAATCTGTTTTGCTGCTGCTCACAACCTTGACCGTTGACCTGACATTGACTTCACAGAGCACTGGACTTGCTGGTAGACACTTCAGTGGGTAGGCTGGTGGCAGCTGAATAGTGGCCCAAAACAATAAAATTGCCCAATATGTGGCAATTTTATTCATGGTACAAATATCACCCCCTCTTAACCTCCAACTTGTTATGGGGTTAAGAAGTTCATTTTCCCTTTTATATTGATATCCAATGATTAAATTCACCCTCAAGAGTGATATATATTGTTGGCGAACCAAATAAGCGATTTCATTTGTTGTTTGTAGAAATTATTATCATAATCAAGACCCCCCCAAGAGTGATTTACTTTTGTTGAAGCGCAATGAAAGTTGCCTCCTTTGATAGTCGAAATCACAACCGAAACTGTAGCACCCCAAAGCTAGAGCTGACTAATCCAAGAGATTAACTAAATAAGAGGCACTAAAAATCTAAATCATTTACTTAAACAATCAATTAAGAAATTTGCTACAAAACTTAACCCAAAACTAGCCCCACTCAGAAATATATATACAATAACTTCTCTCGAATGATACATATACAATAATCATTTGGTTTACAAATACATCATCCCTAAAAGGGGTGAACTAGTGGAAAAGGGCTATTTGGGACACAATGAAACGACACAGAAAAAATATTGGGAAAGGACTACATATTGAACGTGTCTCTGACCAAAGTCAAAGCATTGTTGTAGCATGACTTTGATTGACTTATAGAACGACACGTTCAACGTGCACTTGACTAAGTCAAACACATCATTTTTGTCTGACTTTGTTTGACTTCTATAACGACGTGTGAATTGTAACATTTCGTTGGTAGATATTTTCGAGGAGATAGAAAAAAATAACTCTCTTAAACTCTTTCTCTTTCATTGTCGGTTCTTCTCTCTCTTTTTCCTCCCACACCAGAACCTTTTCTTCTCTCTTTTTCCTCTTCCGAATTTTTTCTTACCCAAGTTATATTAAAGATCATGAGAAGAACATCGTTTATGTTTGTTCTGAAGAACGGAAACCATTATAGTCACTTCTTCTTTGATCGTTCTTATTCAACTATATTTCGTTGATGTTAGGGTTATAACTAATTGTTCTTGTGAGAATTCTTTTTTTTTTTAGTTTCTGCAATTTCAGAAGGTAAAATTTATTGCAAATTTATTTATTTTTTTTTCCAATTTTTGTCTTTGCTATTTCTTGTTAGGGTTTGATAAATCTTGATTTTTGTTGTAGGAGCTATTAGAAGACCGATTGATCATCAATAATGGTTCACAAGGTAAATCTCTTTAACCCTAACTTATTCTTTTCATTTTCATTTCCATTTTGTTTAGATTTGTTGGTATATGTTTCTTATGACATAAATAATGTTGGGGTTTTGGTCTAATTATCGACTTTAGGGGTTTTCATGTTTAATCTGTTGATTTTATTTTTATGTTTTAATTTGATGATTCTTATTCTGATTTGGTAGATTTGGTGATTTTCATTCTAATTCGGACTTTTTTTGTTCAATTATTATTTATATTCTTGTTTGGCGTGTAGGATTCTAAGTATGTCTTCGTTGAGAGGAGGAACTGGAGTTGGAAAACAGATGTATGTCTTCATTGTGTGCATGAAGTGTCTCACTTAATAATTACTGGACGATTTTTGTTTTTATGATCTTATGTATGTTGGTACATTTCTTGTCGGTATGGATGCAGTTCATTTGGTTATAAAGTCAGAGATAAAGTTAATCGAAATGATTGTCTTTCTCACTGAATTAGGTGAGTCGATCTACAGATAAATCTTGATCTAACCAGCTTATTTTGGTTCATAAAAACTTGTATAACATCTGAAATTCTGTGGTGTAAATTTTTGATTGATTCTCTGTTCGTGTGACTGCAGAGTTGTCCTTCAAGGTGATGGACCTCTCTATGGAGATGCGGTGGACTTGTTTGCTCAAAGTTTTCTTGTTGCTGTTAGCGGTAATATGATGAGTCCAATATGCAACAACTCTTGTCTGCTTTGTCGTTTGAGTCATGTTCATAATCTGGCAGGTATAATAACATTCTCGAATGCGTAATCTGACAGGTCCTACATTTAGTAACCTATTCAACAATTCTTAGGTTCTTTCATGCTCCATTAGGGTACTGCACCATAAGATTGGTTTGTCAAAACATCATATGTGATAGGCCACTGTGGACTACTCTTTTTACTTGATTTTTCAGCTCTTGAACTTTAAATCCCTTAAACCCTCATGTCTACGTATTTTAATTAGTAATTGTTGAATATTTTCCTACACTGTCACCAACATTCATGTCTGCATGTATTACTAATTACTAATGTTTGCTTACAGGTCATACTAAATTCTGTATTAATTAAACGAACATGTTGGCTTATAGGTCATGCTAAATTTAAATAGTCTTTCAACTATATTAACAGTGACTAATACATATAAAAAATCCCTCCTTCAATTACGCATTGCATACATATTTTAGTGTAAGTATCATATTTTAGTGTAAGTATCATTGTTGGATAGATTCACTGATACCAATAACTACTTTTGGTGTGTAGGCTTCTGTTACAGGGGCCTTAGTTCCTAGGTTGTAGTCTCTCTATGGATTCGTTAAGTTTCGCTTACTTGTTCATATTATTTTCTTCTCAGGGTGTATATGCTCTCTATGTTACACAGTTTCAACTTTCAACGGTTACTGAAATTTTAACCTTGCTTAAGCATAAGAAAGGATGCTTTATAGAGACTGATCATGTTTTTCCTTTCTTGGTAATACTTCATTGCATGATAACAGGCCCCCTTGTCATGACTAGTTGGAAGTTAAATTTCATAACACTATTTACTTCCATTATGTGTTGCCTAATTATAAGTGGTATCAAATTCAGTCAGCCTCTAACTTCTCATTGTGTTTCCTATGTAGATGGATGGTATCGATGAATGTACACTAGATTATTTGTCCATGGATTTGTGGTGATGTTCTCAAGCATTGGGAACTTGTTAATAGTTGTGAGTATTGGTATCCTTTTGCAGTTTCTTTCCGTCATATGGATGCAAATAAAATACCATAGTAAACTGTAATAAACTCAAAGTGGGTGTGTAAGGCTAGTAGTTTCTGCACACCGGGGTGCTTGCGAAATCTTCTAAGGTTTAAGCTATATGTTCTACTTTTTGTGCGGTTTGTGTATTCACGATGATTCACTTAAGCATTTCAATACTTTGGCTTATGTTGTCATGAATTTAATTTCCGAGAATAGCTTGGATTCTTAGAACGATAAGGAGATAGAGCTGCTTGTTGTCATGAATTTACTTGTTGTGCTATTATTCAAATTTCATCATAGTATATATTCACTTTTCAGTGATTTTTTCAAAGTTGTGTTTTATACTTCAGTGATTTTGGCAGCTTTTGCTTGTTGTAGGTTTGTTGTTCTTTAAGTGTTGGCTCAGTTCATCATCTGGTAGGATCTCGTTTTGCTGGTTCACAAAACATAGTTCAGGCCTTTTTTTTTTTTTCTTTTGTGATTCCGAATCTAAGTGTAAATAGAGTTCAGTTATGAATTGTGTAACAAATACAATGGGTTTTATTCAACCATTTGAATTTGTAAATCCAAGTTTTATTTCAGGATAAATTGAGCTTAGTTCAGATTTATTTTATCCCAGTACTACAGACATCCAAATCTGATATGGGATTTAGCTGAATCAGCTGAATCTCAGAGTTATTTTTTTATATTATAAAACTACATCTACGACGTCATCCAGGTGTCGTGCCTAGCGACAACCATGAAGTATCGCAATTTTGAGTCAACTTGATAGTGTCGTTCTAGAAAAAGACACTGAATCTACGGCACTTTCAGCGGCATCTGTATAGTGTTGTATATATCGCTAATACAACACTTTCCTACTATCTTAAAATGGCCTTTTTTCCACTAGTGGTGCCCCGCAGGAATAACATTTAACTTTAAAGAAATCATGAGCAAGATTTGAAAAACAATTCATGTTTTCCCAAACATCAAAGTGACTAAGTCACTGGAAATGCACAATGTATATGGACAAACTCCTTCTTCGAACAATATATATTAGTGATGCCGGGTTTTTCCACACCTACATAGCTATATTGATGTCGGGTTGTTCCACACCTAATAAGCATAAAAGCTGAATTCATGTAGATATAAATGAAGGAGTGTATCCTATATACCACACGTGAAAATTCTCATTTCCCATAACAATTCATATTGACTACAAAACATTACAGGTCCTTTCCAATTCATGGAAAGATTCAAAGAATCAACAGAACAATCATAATACAAACTATACAATGCATGAGTTTGTTAAACATAAACTTTTGTAAAAGAAACAACAATGGTTTCAAAAGAGTTAAAAAGTATTCCCACCTCTTTTGATGACAAGCCACGCCTACCTCGAGATCCACGATCCGCTATTTCATCCTTTGATTTGATCGTTGTTAAAGGACTAATTGTTAATCACACAAGCACTCTAAGAATCTAGCCAAGATGGCTCACACAAGAATCATACAAGTCTTTCTAATGTTTCTAAGCCAATTTATGGTTCTACACCTTTTAATAATCTATCTTTAACATATCTAAAGTTTACTAATTTAATTAGGTTGGTTCTATAGTCCAATAGCTAAGTCTTAGGAATATCTACAACCTTGTAGAAGAAGTCAAAGGCTATTTCAGACCATAAATGGTCCAAAACATCTAACTAATTAAACTAGTCTTAAGTCCAGGTCCTCTACTCTCACCCATTAATCTAAGGCCTGGTCCATTAGAATCAACTAACGGTCGCTAACAGTCCACAGGTCAACTGACGATCCACGCCCATGGTCAGGTCAAATCCTGGTCAAAAGGTCAAATCTAAGTCGGACTAGTAAAAGACTTTTTCCACAACTAAAAAGATTTTATGCCCAATACTTACTAAGTAAAAATAAAATCTATATTCCCAGTATATATAATCTAAATATAGCTAAATATTAAGTGCACCTCTAACAAAGTGCAGTAAGAGGGTGCATCTTTGATTTAAAAATTCATCTCATCTTTACTAATTAGCACTTTTGGGGAAACAAAAGTCAACATAATAATTTTCAGAATATGAAAACAAGTACCTGACCTTTTAGACATCTTGGGCCTTGGGTGGGGGAATCCAACAATTAACCAAAACAGTATTAGATACAGCAATGAGATGTGGTCCATAGTTTCCTTCGAACTCCATCACATAAGCAATCAGTGGTATTACCTGTTTGTGCAGATAAACCATCAAAATTCCATATCTCTAGCAATTAATTTAATTGTTTAAACAAAGGTTTTCTAGCAGATTAAGTTCCAAAAAGATGGAACAAAAAAGACAATGTACTGCGTGCAGTACATGAGCTGAATAAGTGACAACATCGACATCAACAACTAGATTGCTCGCCAAGAAAAACCAACCAGATAAATCTTTTCGCTTGTGTCTCATTGCTAAGGCCATTGCTTTAATATAGACTGCAGGGACGGAGCCAAGACTTATGTGCTATGGGGCCAAAAATAAATAAATTAAGCTACAATTAAAAGTAATATGGATGCTCCCATGGTATAAAATCTTACATCTTTTGCGCACCGTAAATCCCATTTTGAATACACAATCTTGGCAAAGGAATCGTCCACATTGATGCCAACATCCGACGACAACATGTCATGCCAGAGTAGTCTAAAGATTTCGTGAGAGTCTCCCTGAAGTACAAGTCGGATACATACATGCAACCATTATGCAACAAAATTCACTAAACTACAAGCAAACTAGTATTAAACTAAAGGACAAACATACTAACGCTGGACAAATATATTGGAGAGTAAGAACATACATTAGTGATCTTAGAGGGTAATTACTATGCGATTCCATGGAAACAGCTAAGAGCACATAACAATGGTGGAGACTTTATTCTTTGTTGTGAGTGGTATTTCAGGGGTGGAGGAAATTGAACTTGAGATGTTCTCTTGCTGTAACCTTTTGCCAATACATTTTTAATTGTAAAATCTAAAAATATAATCGAAGCATGAGATGAGGAGAGGAGAGTGTGAAAACCTGTTCTTTGAGCTCTTAACATCTCCACTTTCTGTTTGGCCGCTCCAAGCTCGACAATAGTAACCCGCTCAGCAAACTTGTGCCTGCTTAGTGTTTCTAGAACATCATCAGGATCATGGCTTATGTGCATGAACATGAGTGTCTTGGCTTGCCCACAATAATTTACATGTGGAGAAAAACTATGATAAGTGCGAGAGGCTTGTTATACCTAGCAGTTCCTGTAAGGAACATGAGCATAATCAATATATGATATTGCATTAGTAAAAAACTCAATTTTAGAAGTGATAATCAACAAATTCGAAGTAAGGTTTGGTTAGCGACTGAGTACATCATTCAATAACATAACCATTCAGTTTATATGTATCAGTTGGAGAATCAAAAGTTCAGGAGATCATCAACGAAATTTAAAGTGATAATCAAAAATTTTCGAATAATTAACCGTCCTTCAAGTGATCATCATTGTTTCCTTAGTTTTCTACCTCAGAAAGTGTTTTTCGGGTGGAAAAAGAAAAAAAGCAAGTTTTGACACTTCGACCATTTTACTAATACAAAGTTTCTAGTATTTGCACCCACAACCCATTCAAATTACACAAAACTCAAGCCTTCCCTCCATGAAATTCAAAATCCAGTGGGTGCAAGAGACCCCAGTTGCACCCACTTCCCTCCGTCCATGATAGAGAGACATATGTTATTCATGACAGTCTTAATTGTTGAGAAGGAAGATTGCAGATCAGCTGGTCGCCGTGAATTTGAGAAACATTATTGTCTATCTAGTATTTAGGGAAAAAACTCGAACAAATTAGTACACAAATAATTGCAAGATCCAAATTATTGAACAAACCAAGATGAAAACAGAAGAAATGAAGCTTAGAAAGATTCCCCGAGGAGTCGGATAACAATTGAATCCAGGTATGTACGTTCCAATAGAATGAAGTACTATGACAAAGGTTTTCCTTTTTTCTGATCAATCGAACTATGAACTCTACCTTAGCACTAATGCAAATCAGCGATTAATATCCATAGTAATAAGATCACCAATCTTTATTCACAATCCTAATCAACTAGTAAAATGAAAAAAAAATTGCAGTACTTAAGTGCTTAAATCACATAGTAGAGAGCAAACTGAATTCCCAACCATGCATCCCCAAGAAATCCACGAGAGGTTAGAACATGCAGCGTTACAACTACAACTACTTCCTCCAAACGCATCTAGAGAACTCGAAAGTTGAGAATAAAACAATCCTAGCAATGGATAAACCGACAACTTAGTCGCATTACTCATACCATTCCCTGTAAATATATCTGGATTACCTAAGTGAATTCTACAATACGATACAATCAATCTCTTTGCCTGCTTCACAACAACATCCATCGCAGAAAACAAACTTTATAACAACCAAGTAGTGAAAAGGAGGTTCAGCACCAGGAAACTAACCATATGCAATTGCAACAAATCGCCTATCTGAATATGTCCATCAAAGCCGTTCATCCATGTGTCCATAATTTTTTAATGTCATTCATGCATATGCTATCCTCCGTGTCCATCAAAGCCAGACCCGCTCAACGATATTCGTGTTTGTTTGTCCGTCCACGTGTCCATAATTTGCGTATGTCATTCATGCATATGCTATCCTCCGTGTCCATAAAAGCCAGACCCCGCTCAAGTATATCATTATTTGTGTATCGTATACCACCAGACGCCACTCAATGATATTCATGTATGTGGCTTTTTTGGCTTCGATGACATTCTAAGCTTCCGTGTTATAGATTTTGTGGCTTCCGTGTCATTCTGTTTGTTGTTGATGTAATGACTCGTCCCTCCGCCGATACTGTCCCCACTTAGCCACTGCGGTCATCCGGCACTATGGTATTTTTAACAGGTGTAGCTACGGTCATCCGACAACAACTTCCCAGGAGGTCACACATCCCTGGATTGCGCCATCCCGAGCACGCTTAACTGCAGAGTTTTCTGCCAACTCTGGATCCAAAAGTGTTGTAAAGGCCACGGTGTTAGGAAAGAACAAACCATTAATTACTGATATTTCATTCGGCTGACCACTGCCGAATATCGGGGTATTACAGTAGATATACTTTTGTTGGGTAAGATGTGTTACAACATTGCTCGGTCTAACTCGCAGCCGTTGTTATCTCAAGCTTGTTGTCAAATTTATTTGATCAAAACTATGTCTTGATTTCTAATCTACTTATAGTTATGTCTCGAACTAGGATAGAAGTGCGTAATTGAGCATTAAACCTCATGACGCTCACCATTTGAAGAAGATGATCTACTGAAGACTTTGGAGGAACTTAATAAGACTAAGTCGTACAATTATATAGACTTTATAGCATATGCATTGGAATTTCGAGTCGAGTATATCTCGTTAATATAATTATCGAAATATGAGTTTAAAGTTTAGAATGCTTCATCATTTACTTGAAAACTTTGGTTATGAACAATTCATTTATTGGAAAATAATTATTAAATCAAGTTGATCATGTGAAAATTACCTTGAACATCTTTCATGATTTGTGTGAAACATTCATTTGATGTTAACTCTGGATGTTTTGAATTGATCAAATAATCATTTGAAAATTGCTTGAAGCGAGTGGTATGTGTTAGATTACCATTGTCGTTTTTCTATGGATGTTTAAAGTCGATTATCGAGAGTTTTAGAACTACGATCAAAATCTGGATATAGCACAGTATTCATACCATGTATGTGACCTGTGAAATACTAGTTGGGTCCGGAACTCTTGTTTACAAACTGTGTTTGCA